>NC_092705.1:9811911-10001911 GCF_964275005.1 Diadema setosum | reverse complement strand
ATGAGATTTAATTTGTTCATTTTCCATCTGTGAAGATGGCTGGATATATAGCCCATATTCAACTATGTTAAGCTGGTCTTCCATGGGGTCCAGTTGGATGTGAGGTGGGACCACTTCACTGGGTTAAACACCCTGCTCTTTGCGATGAATGAATGAAGCGGGTTCTTTTACGTGCATGACTCTGAGTTGTTACTCTCTCATACACGGGACCTCCATTTTATGTCCTATCCGAGGGACAGAGTGTTTTGCCTCTTACTAGAGGGGACGGTATGCTTACACACAACATTGCTCAGTCCAGACTCGGGTTCGAACCCGGGCCGCGCGATCGTGAGGCAGACGCGCTACCGACAGAGCCAACTCACCGCCTTGCTTGAAATGATTTCTTACTTAATTTCATTGTATGTTGAAAAATAAGCCTTAGATAGTGCAAGAGAGCATCTAGAACGTGCTAGACCACAAGGGACTTCGTGCTCGTGATGTTCGCTTTGCCCATATCAGGTTGGAGTCTCCCGTTTCCTAGGGGTTTCAGGTGGGAGAATCTCCAGATCAGAAGATGTTTGGGGTTGGAGTCTCTGAACCAACACCCATACCCTCTATTTACAATACGTGTGAAATGCATGTAATGGCTTTTCCAATGTGCACTCACAATCTACGGTATCATTGTTTTGCTGTTGATCTTGTTTATTATTGCCAGTTTGGTTTTTCAGTAATATTTTGGCATCATCAAATCCCCAGTGCTGCCCCCCCAAGGAAAAACGCAGTATCTACATCCAGCTCCATTTCTCAACAACCGAGATATTCACCATTTTATGTTTTTGCCAAAGCCCCTGGAAAATATACTCTTTTGAAAAATTCCTTCATTGTGGAATTTTAGTCTATCTAGCTACCAATTTTCCTGGAAAATATCGTTTTGTGTTTTTGTTTTGTTTTTAAGTTATTAATGAAAATGTAGATACTTTGGGGAAACCCCATGCAATTGACTGATTTCCCCAAGGAAAAACGCAGTATCTACAATGGAACGTATTTCCCCAAGGAAAAACGCAGTATCTACAGCGGAATGACTAGGATTAATCTTCTGCCATAATTATGTATGCATACATCATTGTACAAGTATTCATGATGCACCATCCTCAACCTCTGGCCCTGGGGTATGCATCCTCCATCCCCCATTTATGCCCTGATTGCAGAGCAGGCTTCATAACAATAGCATTAACAAATAACAGATCGTTCTTGGAACGTTTTGCTTACATTTCCAGACCGATCTTGCTGTAACGTTACGCGTAAATATGAAGCTTGCTAGGGCTGTAATGTGATGCTACATGGCCTAGCCGCTAACTAGCATCTAGAATACTAGATCTAGATCTGTACAGTCTAGGCTAGAGTCTGTCTAGACCAAAATAAATCTAAATCGGATGTCTGGACCTAGATCGATCTAGACTAGGTCTAGTTTTTATATCGTTTATTCTAACGTTAGGCTGGCTTCGTAGCAGGCTACACGAGTCTACAACCTCAGGCTATGCACGATACTCACAGAAAAAAAAATAGCCTAACGTTAGAACTGCAGAAGGTTTAGTCTAAGCCCTACACGAGACAGGACTCTTTAATTAGAAAAAAATAAATCTAGAACCGGTCTAGATCGAAGTGACATCCGCTCTCTAGGCCTATTCCTTCTGGATTGAACCTAAGTTTGTTATGTCATGTAAATTTGTAGGCCTAATGGACCTTTTTTTACTTGTATGTAACGCTAAGTTGTAGCATGCAGCATGGAATCATGCATGCATTTTACGCAACCCAGTCTCACTAGGGTCTAGACACTGTCTAGATCCGATAAGAATTAAAATACAACTTATTCTTAACTGTCTCTATTTTGTCCATTTACCATGGGTAGCCCCCTATCTATTTTTCACATAATCTATTTTCAACTAGATCGCTGTCTATGTAATTATAAGACAGTATGGTAACGTTATGGACTTCTTTCTTAGTTTTATAAACAGGCCTGCCCTAGAGTAGGCCTATTCTAGTCCTACACTACATCTTTCTTTAGACTTTCGGAATACGGACCCTGAAAGTTCTGATTAACGTTAAGTCTAACGTTAGAAAAGAGACGCAAGACTCAAACGTTACTGTCTAGACAAGTCTTAGACTTGGACTTAGATCTAAATATAGGGTCTAACATGTTAGTAATATTAAACGCGACGTTTATCCGATACAACACAAATAGGCCTAGATCTAGGTCTATTGCCTTTCGACGAAACTTTCAGATTTGGAGCCTGAGGAATTTTGACAAGGGTCTAGGCCTATCAAAGTTACTTCACAACAAGTTAATATTGAAATAGTACAGAAGATGTTCATCATCAAGGGAGAATATGAAAGAAAAGCTGATCGTTAATCACACGAAGCGAGGTAAACATGCATTTGTGTTTAGAACTCTAACGTTACCTCGCTTCGTGTGACAAACATGCATATGTGTTTACCTCGCTTCGTGTGACAAACGATCAGCTTTATTCTTTCAATATTGAAATATAGCTTTGAATTACTTACTCATTATCTGCAGATAAATTTTTCTTGAGGGCTAGGCTCACGAGTAATTTTCCCCGCGACAACATTTTGTTTTAATCCAAGACAAGTACACACTCACACTGTATGCTGACTAGCCGGCCGGGCCCTGTGCTGACTGCATGCTCAGTGCAGCTATGCAAGCTGTCAGTGTTGTGCTGTATTGTTTAATGTGCACTCGGTTAGTCTTAATCACACACTGTGTTCTATATTAGGATCACAATCTCATCAAAATATTTACTAATCAGTATTGTTTCGGTTAGATATTTTGAACATTATGTCTTATTATTGAGCAAGTATATCTAAAGAAAGTAATTTACGTTCAAATTACAGAACAACCGGCAAAGTATCCACATATATAAATAACAGTGTCTGGTAATTAAGACTAGCTTTGTAGATACTGCGTTTTTCCTTGGGGAAATATTCATCATGTAGATACTGCGTTTTTCCTTGGGGAAAGTGCAAGTTAAGTGTAGATACTGCGTTTGGCAGTTACAGAAAAGTAGCTTTCCAAACATTTTTTCAAAAATCTGAATATGTCATATGAAGAAGGATTGCCCACTGACTATATTTATGCAAAAAAGTGAAAATCGCCAAAAATGTTAGATACTGCGTTTTTCCTTGGGGGGGCAGCGTGAAGAGAATGCAACACCACTGCGTGTAGTCTCATGCGTGAAAGTTCGTTCTTCACATGCAATGCTGTAAATAGAGGGATGTCAGTTTCAATGTACAGTGTCAATGTGTTGGACACCTAAATTACTATACAGTTATTTAGAGCAGACAAGAGGAGATGCATGTCTGCTCCAGATGGCCTCTAACGTTAGATCTACAGTCATTATGATCATATCAAATTTCTAACAGTTGGAGAATAGCCCATATTGCATAGTGGCATAGGTAGTGTGTCTTGGGAGTTTAACATTATAGTGCAGCATTTTTTTAGCAGGTCGAGCTAGCTTGTGAGTAACCCTGGAACACTCTCTGTTGTACACAGTTACGCTTTGTATTCAGGCTGGTCGCAGTTAGCACATGAGTAGCAGTGGATATCAAAGTAAATACAGGCTAAAGAGTGAAATGTATTTCAAGCGTATATAAACTAATTTGTGTTTGTGTGTGTGATTTAAATCATTTTTTCTTTTAATGTGTCATCATCAATTTCTTAATTACACACGGAACAGCAGAGAGTTTCTGTCCATTGCAGAACTGAGTCTCAGAGATGGATGGTTGCATTGCCCAAGTCGTCAGTCGCCTAGCTACACCTACAAGTGCTGCTGTGCAGGAGCAAGCCCAGAGTCTGATCGAATTATGTGTAGCCTCTGAAAAGCCTGAATTTAAGGTAATAAACAATGAGTGGTTTTATGAACACTTCATCATCTCTTGAAATCTTAGAGATACAGTGCCAATGAGGTGGAATGATTTTTAGTCTATAGATGTGTTCACAATACTGAAAGTAGCTTAAAGCTGTTGGGGGTTTGGAATACCATGCAGCAAGGTACAAAGCAGATTTTTTTTTTTATTTTACTCTAGTGAAACAGAACATAATCACAACTGCAAACTGTTGTTTGGTTTTGATTTTTTTTTTTCAGAAAAGCTGAAGCTTCCATTAATGTAAAGCTCTCTTTCTTTTTGTCGCAAATATTGTATTAAAAAAGCATGGAAGATTCTTCTACATGTCTGTTGGGCTTCAAAGTTAACAGATGAGTCAGTCCATGGGGTTGGCAGACCTGCCAACCAATCTGCATTTGGAGGAGAAAATCTGAATTTTGACCATTCCCAGCTCTTGTTTCAATTGGAGTTTCCTATTTTTTCTTGATAATTTTATTTCACACTCCTATGGAACTGCTCTTTCTTTCCTACTTTTGAGCCAGATTGTCCCTATTTTTCAGTTGGAAAAGTTGGGAAGTCTGGGTTGGGTCATCTTTTGTGACGCTAGAAGTCAAAATCCAGACCTCATTAAAACCAAGCAAATTTCTGCCAGTACTGACGTCAGAAAGAAAACGGTATCCCACCAAGTTTTACTGCTCAAGCATCATGGGTATTGCAATTTCAGACCAGAGAATTCATTGCCAAGAAATGTGATGTCCATGTAAAACGTAGGTGAGAAAATAGATAAGTACGTTGCAGCAATCCATGAAAGATTTCTGTTTTAAACATGTGCATCACAATATCAGGGGGAAAAGTTCATATTGACACAGAAAAACCATGCATTTGAATTGATCTTTCTTGTGAAATGAAAAAGTTGATACCTTCTTTACTGGACAGCATGCAGTTTGTTGACCCAACGGGATGGACTGAGCCAGATTATACAAAAATGAGAGCAGGATAGTATCACTGTAACAGGCACACACACACACACACAAACAAAAATGAAAGGATATTTTGTACTCACACTAGATGTCTATTTGTTCCACATAGACAGCATTTAGTCTTTGACGCTGAGTTTTGGTCTGTCGGTTGTTTTGGTTTTTCCGTCCGCTTAGGCATAGATACAAAATTGTATGAGGTCTTGTGCCATAACCCAGAATTATAGGAAAGAAATGAAAATAAAAGTTGGTCTATTGTGATATAGATCAAATGAACAATCATACTTGTGAAAGCTTGAAGCAAAACGTGTCTTTGCAGTTGGCACACTCTCCCTGTCAAAACATTAACCTTTGATTTTGTGTTTTTGATTTCTTTTCTGTTGTTTTGTTTGCATTGCAGGAAAATGCCAATACCTGGGCAGTGTGTGCCTTGTATATTGCTACAGTGAATGTCAAGTATGGGTGAGTGACAAGCCATCTAGTATACTATATGTCCCCACAAAAATTACAATCTGATTTTTTGCATTGATAACACCCAATATTATTAAACCATCTGAATGCTACTTCAGGGTCTTAAAATATAACGTCTTAGCTCTATTTTGCAGAAAACCCCATTCAATTTGGTTAGGCAGTCACAGAGAAATCTGGATTGTTGTAAAGCATGTCATGAGTCTGATTCTACCAAGTTTAGCACTTGGATGCTCTTAGAACTGCATATTAATGTGTGAATGCAATAATTGGAGGGAAGAGATTCCTGACATGTCCTACAAAATTCCTAATTTCTCTTTGACCACTGAAGCAAATCGAATGGGGTTTTCTGTAAGATGTGGGCAATGAGTTATAGTTTCATACCCTGAAATTGTATTTGGATTGATTCACTATTTTTAAAGTTATCGTTGTGGAGGGTCCAGTTGTATTTTTTTTTTTTTTGGGGGGGGGGCATACGGTATGTAGTCAACTTCTTTGGAGCCTCCCAATGTCACCACATTGCATCTAGAAATCTAGCTCTTGAATGCTTGTGTCAGACAAGTTGCAAAGTTTCGTTTCAGCTTGCTCTCTGACCTGTTAAGGATGGGCTAATTTTGCTACAACACACATTTCCCATAGACACCTGCCCGAGTATACAGTACTCGGAACTCGTCCTCAATGGGTTAAAATTCAGTGCATGTAGACCTGCAGGTAAACCTTTGGTCAGCTCTTGACATTGTCTTCGTTGTGAATCAAGTAATGTGGAAAAAAAGTGCACAAGCTTAAAGGGGTATCATAGAAAACCTGTCTTTTTATTCATCAGTGCAAGTGTATTTACACTTCTAAATTCATCAGTAGTCTTATTTTCTAATAAAGACCTAGTAACATGCCATGTCATTTGTCCATTTTTCATTCCATAAACCTTGAATCTAGTTTGTATGCATGTGGATGTTGCTACATCAGGCAAACCTAAAGCTAGCTTTCGTGAATGTTGTAGAATTCCAAGTGTATGTTCGTAAGTCAGTTTTAATGTGATTATGTTATATGTTTTCTATTGTGTTCATTGTCACTGATATGAGCCACTTGTTTGACATGCATGCTTCAGTGTTGTTAATGTTTTATGTACAGTCAACCTCGCACAAGTGGAAAAATCGACTGAGTTGATGAAAAATTCTACTCCGGATTAGCATAGACATGTCAATTCTATTGCGTAAGTCAAAATTTACATAAGTTGAAGGATTTTCTCTGGTCCCTTTGGATTTCAGTTATGTAGGTGAGGTTGACTGTATATTTTCTTTCCCTCTACTTTGCTTGCTAAAGAAATAAGTGAAGAAAAACAAAGTCCGTAGCTGCCAGCGAAAATATTTTACCATCCTGTGCTTACATCTGTGATGCTAGAGACCAGTTTGATCGGAAAAAGTCACGGCTTGTCATAGCTCTCGTGGCAAGTCATTTTTGCAAGTGAATTAGGCTAATGTTTGAGATGAGAACTAACAGGCTACTAACTTTAATTTTTTTTTTTTATGCCTCCACCAACGAAGTGGCCGGAGGCATTATGTTTTCGGGTCGTCCGTCCGTACGTCCGTACGTCAGGCCGTCCGTCCCGTTTTGTTTTTGTCGATATCTCAAGAACCGTGTGGTGGTTTTATATCAAACTTGGTATGAGGGTATATCCTGGGGGGATACTACTTTGTTTGGATTTTAGGGTCACGGGGTCAAAGGTCAAAGGTCACAGGTTATTTTGTAAAAAAAACCTTTTGGTACAGTATTTTACATACTATGAGACATGAACGTTTAACTTGGTGTGAGGGTAGAGTATGACAAGACAAATATTCACTGGTATTTTGGGGTCAAAGGTCAAAGGTCACAAAGGTCCTTATGATATAACAAAAATAAAATATATTTATAATATTACAGATGTTAGACCCATAAACTTCAGTTTAAAGCCACTGATTAACATTGTGTTTGATCGATTTAAAAAATTCTAAAACTGGGCTGCCTGACCAGTCTAATTATGTTCAGATGGATGACAAAACAAACAAGAATGCAAAAATAATGAAAGTAACTCATTAACTATGAAGATATCTATGATAATTGCATTTATTCTCGGTCTGAGAATAATTCTAGCACAGTAGTCTATGGAGGTGATTTCAAAGTGATTATCTTATGAATTTTAGGGTCAAAGGCCAGATGAAAATGGTAACAATTTACTATTCAATACAGAAATTGCACTTTTTTCTCCATACCGGTACCTTGATAATTACTCAATGCATAAATGTATGAATGGGTCAAAGTCAAGTTAAAGTCCTTAAATCCCCAAATACATGCTCTCCTATTCATCCAATTAAACCTAGGTCAAGGAAGGTGAACATTCAACACATTTGTGACAAACTTGTCATTTTAATATTTTGCCAATTTTGTGAAAATGTAATCACACATTGTCCACATGTACTATCTAGACCTATTAGGAGAATCATGCATTATGGCGGAGGCATACCAGTCGCCATAGCAACATTTCTAGTTCATTTTCACTTCATTTCATGTGTGTCTGCAGAAAGGGAGCACCTGCATCGAGTGGACAGATAGCCCCTGATCCTTCTCATCTTCCAACCGTCTCGCAGCTGTTGCATTCAGCGAACCTGAAGTAAGCATACTTCATCCTGTACTTGCAATGAATAGATTAGATTTAGATTAAGCAGTTACTTCAAGAAAGTATATTTATTTGATAAAAAGATGAAATCAATGAAGAAATGATTTTGTAACAAATGCAGACAGAATAAAATTGACCAGAAAGAATATGATTTATTAGTGGAAAAATGAGCAAAGAAAATGGGATTCCATCGGGATTCCAAATATGATTTTGTGAACTGAGAGGTGAGTTGTTGTTTTGTGTGTGTGTGTGTGTGTGTGTGTGTGTGTGTGTGTGTGTGTTATATGTGTATTTGTGTATGTCTGTGCCAATATGGTAACTGATGTGTTAGGCAATATTTTTCAATTTCTTCTGAATTTGTGATATGAACATATTTTGTATTTCTGATGTTACTGCAATATCCTATTAGTGTAGAACTTAGAGAGTCATTTGGACTCTCTAAAAATTTCATAGTTGAAATGCTGTTGCTATATTGTGCAAAGGTATACTTTCCCAGATTGCTAAGTTTCCTGTGTTTTACGTGATTTCATGATAAGCAGTGATCAGAAATTAAAATCACTCTGTCCTTCTCTCTCGTTGCAGTATCAAGACATTCTTTGAATCGTTGAAAAACATGGGTGATCTGTTTGGACTTAGCGATACAGTCGACTCGAGCCTGACATCTCTCAAACAGAAATACCTCATCAGTCTGTACGTTTTCGACAAATTCGAGATGTGAGTAAAGGTTCAGATTCTCTTTGGAAGTCCTTGAAAGAGCATTTAGTTGTGAATGTTTGCAAGAGACATTGTGGTCATGTGACCAAGTCAGCCATTTTGATTTGCTGATCAGGTGACCTGTTCTTCAAACAGTCATCACATGCCTTTTCGTTTACCAATCATGCCTAGATTTTTGTCAATCGGCTGCTTTCATATCAAAGCTTTCAGCAAGATAATCTTATTTGTTTATTCAATTTGCCCCCCCCCCAAAAAAAAAAACAAAAACAAAAACAACTACATAAGTTTTGCTTTTCCCCCTCCTGCTTGTGTGTTTATTGTAAAGTTACGTCGGTCTGAATTAAGACTTCTCCAGATTCTTGTACTTCTATCACTGACCAGGACTTATCATTATCCGTTTTGATCTCATCCCGTTTGCTTTATTCCTGCATACTTGTAATGCATATCCTTGAAAGCTTTCTTGGAATTAACCCAACTCGCAAGTAAATCCATGTCCTAAACTGTAATCCTAGCTTTAATCCGTAAATCTAATTCTCAATCCCCTGATCCTGGTTATGACGTGTAACAAAGGAAAAATTGACCAAATGGCCCTGGAGTGACAAAATTTATCATTTTGGGCCAGTGTAACTTAATTGGATATAAACCCCAAAAGTGCTGCTTTATGTGACCCTCTGGATGGGGAATCTTTCATCATACTTGTGATGACTTTTAAGATGAATAACTGATAAGGCTCTCATTGGTTGGTTACATCATTCCTGACATGCAGTGATCGTATACTGGCAACAGCCTGGAGACACCAAGGTCTTTTGAGTGTTAAATCAAATGCGTACAGTCAGAAAACAAGTGAGAGAATGATAGTACACTGTATTGTAGAAGTGAAAGAGAAAGAAAAATTAGAATACTGTCTCATTTTATAGTGACTAAATGTCATGGTAAATGTGACATCTGTAATGCTTTGACAAAGACTGTGGTAGCTTTTTATAGTATGTTTTATTGAAATTTGCATTTGGCAAATTGATATAATCTTGTTATCTGTCTGTTTACATACACAACAGGGTCTTTAAGAAGCTCTTCAAGTCACCTGATGAGATCTCATCGTCATGTGACAATGGGTCATGTGAGTTGTCACATGACAAGAGGAGAATCTGCTGGCTGCTGTATCTGCTTGCCAAAGGTTAGTGTGTCAGCTTTAACATTGACAGTTGCCTCCCATGTATGCCTCACATCATTGTGGTCTATTTCACTGTATTTGGCTTGCTTGACCACCAAGAAAAGCTAAACTACTTTTTAGTTGCATACTTTTTTTTCAAGCATCAAAATGCTGACATTTTTTCTTTCTCCAGTCATGGCTGTATGCAGCGCAAACAACGAACGACAAAACAACTACTATTAAGCAAGAAATTTTGGGGAATTGGAACTGGCGGCCTTTTGCGCGGCTTTTTTTTGCGAATTGCTACTGGCATTCAATGCATGTATGGTAGACAAGAAATTTCGCATGAATTTTAATTTTGCGAATCTCGGCTCTCGCAAAATTTGCAAAATTAAAATGCATGCAATACATTTCTGGTTTTATAGTATACTGTATACGCCATATATTTAGCGAGTCTAAATTTTTGGCGAATCGAGACTACCAGACAATTTCGCGAGTGGTTAAATTCGCGATCGTGGAGGGCTGTACTGAATGGATAAGTACATCCATGTGCATCACATTCATATAGGGATCAGAGTCATTATTTTGGCGTGTCTTTAATTTTGGGAATAGCACTTGACTCGCAGAATTCGCAGTAATAAAAACCTCGCAGAATATTTGGCGTATACAGTTTTGTTTCAGTTTTCTGTTCTGACATTGCTAGCCATAGTGATTTCTCCCTTCACACCTGTAGGGACACTGCTGAGTGAGTGCCATGAACTGGTGTTGTCTCTTCAAATCATGCTCTGCTGCCTGGAATACACACTGAGCCGAGCCCTCCCTTTCACCATCAAGGACGCCTTCAGTAAGTTATCACGCCAATACACCGGACACTCTCCTACAATCCAACCCTGTCCATTGGGGCCTATTCAAATCCTTTTGCTGTTGTTGTTGTTGTCTTTAGCTAGGAGGGTCAATTTGACCCCCTCCAAGTCTTATAGATGGGTGGAATGCCAACTGAAGCATGTTTGTTCATAGATTTGTAGAAGATTCGAACATTTAATTATTTCTCATCACAAGTAGATACAGAGAGAGTACAAACATTTTCTGTTTTGTTTGTTTGTTGTTTTTTTCTCAAACTGGATCTTGCACTGGAGCTGTTCACCAAAACAGCTGGGTTTTATAATGTAGATAACTATGTATATTAAGATTTAAAGGATAATCATTTGAGGTAAAAAAACAAAAAAACAAACAACAACAACCAAAAACTAATACAGTCAATCTAGATATGCAAGTGTTTTTATCTCATCTTTTACGAGGTGGCATGACAATATTAACCTCATGAGTAACGTCAAGTGAATTATTCTCAGGCAATCTGTGATTTCTTCGTTCTTTACATCATTTGTATCTAACTCATGGGTCAGCATTTTTTTTTTTCAAAATACTTGCTAATTTTGTGTAAAGTACATTTCGATTCCACCAGTTTACACATTATGTGTTATTTTTGTAATCATTTTTCAACATGACTGATTAAAAAGCTCATGAAGGTAATGTTCACAATAAAGACCTTTCAGCTGTGCCTTGTTTCTTTTTGTTATCATTTCTACCCTGGTTTGACAAAGAGCTGATAAAGGCAAAGTCAAAGGTTGACAAACTTTAAGCAGGCTGCACACTAACCCATTTTACCTACTGGGCTGATCTTCCATTTACTGGTCCTGTACTTTTTTTCCAACTGGCCCCGACAATGTTATTTGTGTTATATTGCCTGTCATGTTGGCCCAGTAAATCCGGCAATCCTGAAAAGTTGCTGGTCTGACAATGATATTTACTGGTCTGGGACCATCAGACCAGTGCCAGTGTTCAGCATTGCTTTGAGCTTTGCCTCATTTTCCCTCCAATTGAAGGCTCACCACGTTACGGCGTGGAGTCGGAAGAGACGAGTCTCCTCAGGACGGTCTGCCGGGAAGCAGGGTGCGAGAAGGATGTCTCGGACGTTGCCATGGTGAAGAACAGTATGTTTGTACACTTCATCGAAGATATCCCTAGGGAGGACACCCACCAAGATGTGGAGAGCTTCCCAAAAGTAAGAGAGAAAATGAAAACCGCCTCAGTACTTTGTGTGTGTAACAAAGTGACTTGCAGATATGAAAGCAGAAAACAAACCCCCAAAACAAAAACTCCTTATAAGGGAGAGCATTTGGCTGGAAACATTGTTCAAAGGTAAAGACATTTGATATCTGAAATTCTATATACAGTTGAACCTCTCTTATCCGGCCTCCCTTTATCCGGATCTCTCTATCATACGGACGCAATCTCGCCGTGATTTTTTAAAATAATTACGGGAGGAAAGGGGGATTCCCAACTCCTTGACAACTCCTACCCAAACACACATGAATTACATATTACTTCCAACATGATTAACATACATTACATCAAATTTCCTTCCAAATTGCATACCTCCAGACATTTCAACATCCCCAAACATCCCCAAATGTAACAATGAAAAGGTTGCAGTATAAACATTACTACATGTGGTACTACAATGGGCTACATCAGTACATGTGTATGTATATGTACATGTATAAAGCATTGAGTCTCCCGTATCCGGCCAAATCCCTTATCCGGATGAGCCCCGGTCCCAACTTGTCCGGATACGAGAGGTTCAACTGTACATGGTATATTTTGTGATGTCTTTATATTTTGTACATTTTGCAAAGCGGATGCATTCACGAATTTAAAAAAAAAAATAAAAAATTACCGGTTTATTTTGTGAGGTCGGAATGTTTTGTGAATTTCACAAGTCTAGTGCTCTCATGAATTCAAAAACACACAAAGATATCAACTCTGATCCCGACATGAATGTGACATGCACGTATACATTACTTCATTCAGTACTGTACCTCACAATTGCGAATTGGACCACTCGCAAAATTGTTTGGAAGTCTCGATTGGCAAAAAATTAGCCTCGCTATATATATGGCATATACAGTACTTCGCATGTTGTTTATAAAGTCTAAAGGATGTCATGAAATTCAAAACTTTCACTCTTTTCTAAGACACGCGACTATGGTGTTCAGAATTGACCTAGTGTGTTTTCCAACTCCTATTAAATTTCCGGCATGCATGGCTTCATCTTACATCTGAGCCAATTTGATCAAAGTTGTGTTTTTGGTTTCTTTGTTTTTCCCCTTTCATAGCTTGCTTTTGTATGGTTTCATTTGACAGGCAAATTAAATATCATCAAGTAGCGAAGAGTCTGGAGAAATAGCATAATGCCACGATCAGAAAACCAATGTTTTGTGACCTTTATCAGGCTATTGCTTCAAAAGGGGACATACCATTTCACACTTAACTGTACTCTTGCCTGTACGCCTCAAGAATTTGTTTACGCCTAGCAGCTTTCAGGTCTTGTTTCTCCTCTCCATGATATTATCTTTATTACTAAAGTGATGGACATTCTGATATTGTTGATAGATGAAATAAGATGAATAACATATTGTGAAGCACCCCCAGTAAATTTTTGGCAAATTGCCTTTCGTTTTCATAAATAATAATCCCACATTTGCTCCTTTCAGCTCGAATTTCTCGAGGCCAACTATCGGCAGATGTACCACGCAGCGGGCGCTATTGACGAAGTCGGCTTCTTGACCTGTGACCCGACGCTGGTCACTCCAGGGAAGTCCGTCGTCCAGTCTGTGCCTCCGTCCCCTGACTCTACAGTCAGCGGCCAAGTCTTCCTCACACCGGTCAGGTGAGGGATTTATTTGAGAAATTTTAGAGTGCTATTCCACTCTTCCTTCAAGTTTGTTTCAGTGAGTGAGTAAAATAAACCATAGATGCTTGAGATTCTTCGGAATGTTAGTATACAAAAAACACACAGGTCTGAGTTCCTCAGTTGGTATTATGTGCGTAAGATAACTATGGAATGCTTTACGCACAAGGTGAAGCCGAGTGGGTTTAGGCTTAATTCCATAGTTACCATGCGTCCAGTAATTGCTGGATGTATGGTTTTCTAGCCACTAGGTGTCTCTTACTGTGTGCACAAAAACTTGCCGTAATAGTGTGTGAACCTTTGCTACAAGTGTGCGATATCATGTTTACTGTGGCTGTCCTCTGTGAGGTGGCATGCAGCCAGTAAAAATTGGCACACAGCTCTCCACTAATGAGTGCAGGATTTTCTCGACCCATTCCGTAATAAGATGTAATGTTCTGATTTTGTTTTTAGGAGAGCAATAACCACAGTGCAGGCGTTGAAGAGCCTTCTTTCCGGTGCCAGAAACACTCCTTCAGATGTGCTTGTCAGATACTTTGAGGTAAGTCAGGGGCCAGTGCCACGAGATTATGTGAATGGTATTCCACATAATCCCTTAATGACAAAATCTTTTCCAATTCCTGTAAAATTTTGTCTCAGGGAGGGATTCATGTTTTATCTTGTTGCAGTATTTCAAATCATTAAGGAGTCAACTGAGTTAAAGTCATGAATATGCACCATCTTTGTTCATTCTTCATTGTGATGATATGCCTGGAGCCTATTTCTTATTTCCTCTGCTATATACGAGTTTTTCCGATTGCACATGCCAATGCATCTGGAAACCAAGACTGGTCTGTTGTGTTTACCCGTGGAAGACTAGTCCTGAGTGTACTAGGGCAGGTGTCTGTTGGAAACATGTGTTATATCAGGGCTGCACACGAACCCATTTTTTCTTCTGGTCTAACGTGTCTGTCAGAGGAGTAGGTACCCATTTTTTCCATTTGTGAATGGTGCATTCTTAAAAAAGTTACTGGTTTGACAGTGATTTTTACTGGTCCTGGACCATCGCACCAGTGCCAGTGTGCAGCGTTGTTTATAGCTAGAACAACCTGTCCTCAGCGTGTTAACTAAATCTGAAGTTTGATACCTTTTTGTTTTAAAGAATATACATACACACGATATGTTTTCACTAATCTTCTGTAAATGTTTGATTTTGTTTGTTTCCTGAAAGAGCTGCTCAGTCAACCCAGAGCTGGCCATCAAGCAGCGGACTGAAAAGCTGAAGGAGCTGTTTGTTGGCCACTACGTGGGCGTGATTGGGGTCCAGGCCTCGGAGTTGGCATGCACACGATTTGATAAGGGCTTGCGACTCTATTACCGCATCATGGAAGCCATGCTAATCAAGGTAGGAAAGTGCAGGTGTGCACTGAAACTATACAGTACTGTAAAAGTGGAAATTTTCGCGCATTTTGCGCAACCAGAAACTAGCGCGAAAATAAAAACACACAGATTTTTTTGCTTTCCTCATGTTCCAGTTGCTGATGTCTTGATTCTGCAGAATTAAAAAAATGCAAACTTCATATATCCACTTTTACAGTATGTGCTTTTAGATTACATTGCAGATACTGCTCTTTTTCAGTGGGGGATGGCATACTGTATAAGCTGTTATTTTTGCAAATTTCGCAAATCACAGTTGGATCGAGACCTTAACAACACGTGAAAATGTCTCCATGCTCCCTGTTAATAGTGCATTTAATGTAAGCGTTGGCGTCGATTCGCGAAAACATCTTGCGAAAATGTCTATGGCCTCGTCATTCGCGAAAATATCTGTACGCAAAAATAACAGCGTATACAGTAGTTAATGCTCTATTTGTTGCCTCCATTACTGAAAAGCTACACTTGTATCTTGCAATTTCACTTATGTGTGAAAATAGCAACAAAACAGATTTTATTCTGTGTACATTTCATGCACATGCTCTAAATTGTAAAAGATTTTATGCATTTATGGAAGTTACCCTGCTAGTACTATCTGAGCATCAACAAAATTGAAAGCATTGATTTTTTTTTTTTTTTTATGTAAGTTCGCAGCTGTGTGTGTTCCAGCTGGCAAAACTTCCAAGTCACTTCGTTTTACATCAGTTCATGGCAAGTCTCCGATGAAACTGCTGCCGGGGATTCATTCCATCATCACTCTATCTTCACACTCCTCATGTCATATTTCCCTGTGACTGTTTCTCAATTGTAGGAGGAAAAACGCTTGTCGACATCTGATTTCTCCACCCTGCTCAACAACGATGCCTTTCACCGTTCGCTGCTGGCCTGCTGTGTGGAGATTGTCATGGTAACGTACACATGTAAGTATCGGCAATCAGTCATTGATTTGTTGTTATCACCTCTGACAGGGAGGTTGTATTTTTTTCGCAGTTAGTTTGTCTATTTGACTGTCTTTCTATCTGTTTTCAAAATAACTCAAAAAGTTGATCGTGAAACAAGAAACATAATCAAATTTTGGTAGTGATCGGGATCACTGTTTGAAGCCAAGACTTAACAAACAAACAAACAAACGATGAAGGATTTATGTCATGCTCATTTTGGCTGAATTTTGACCGTAAAGTTCAGACACTATTCTGTTAATAGTTGGAGCCTATTTGCTCTTTATGGTGGTGTTGGGTATTGATGTATTTTCAGAGAAGTTATTGTACCTTTATCTTTTCAAACCAAAATGTGTCACCTGCAGGGATAGTGCATATATATCTATGAGTACCTTGAGCTCTGAAGTTACCAGAATCTCCAATTTATAGCTTCTAACGCCTGTTTATCATGTATATCTTGCACCATTTTCTCTCTACACCTGTTTTCGATCTTCGATTTCCACACTCTCAGCCTCCCCATTACAGCCCGGTGTGTCAGCGTGTAGCAGCAAACTGGCGTTCCCATGGATACTGGACGTCTTCGACCTCCACCCATACAACTTCATCAAGGTCATCGAGAGTTTCATCAAGGACGAACCCAAGCTGACTGAGGAAGCACGAAAGGTTAGAAAAAGTTTTAAATCGTCATGCCAAATCTGTACTTGGCTCTTTTGGCCCACTTTTCATCTCGAAAAATGCTATGACAGTAATACATACCTGCAGTCAATCTTGCAAATTGCAACCACCACTCAAGGAAAACAAAAAAATGACCTTCATAGCCCAGTGGCAACTGTAGACTGACTGATGACTTGTGTGAAGTGTGTTCTTTCACATTACATCTGTTCTACATTTCATCCCATGCGGGTCTCAATAACATATATGAATAAACAAATAATTTGAGTTCACTGATCATTGTTTCTGAGAAATCCATGTGTTTTAAAAGTGGTGTTTGTATTTATGTGTTTTTTCCCCCCTCAAATTGATAATTTGGTCTACCCATGATAAGGTAGACAAATGTGAGGCAGAAATTCTAGTAGAAGAATATAAATGGTGATAATATTACCATGTGTAATCATCTCAAAGTGTATAAAGTGATATGCATGTATAAAAGCCATATGCATCATTACAGAAGTTCATGGTGTCTGCAAATTATAGACATTTGTATATAGACCAGTATGTATATATATGCACACAAACGTAGCATGTCATTTACACACTCATACCAAAACAGCAAAAGCACACTGCATGTCAATCATTACCAGATGTCAGTCAACATAATGAACACTTTTGACAAGACATGAAATATGTGTTTGCAGTCTACAGCCCTGTGGATGTATAGGTGGGTTATGCTCCAAGAGTGGCAATGTAGATGCACTGGTAATATTCCATTCAGAAATCAGTAAGACTTTACAGGTAGATTGTTTCTTTTCTGACAGCACCTCCACCACACGGAGACACAGATCGTGGAGTCGCTGGCCTGGCAGCCAAACTCACCCCTCTACGACGCTCTCAGGGATGTACGGGGCATTGAAGTGAACAGCAACCTCGAGCAGGTAAGGGGATTTCATATTTACCAGCAGTATTGCTCTACTATGTCCAGTATAATTATGATTACAATAATAATTATAAATAATAATGGTGATGGTGATAATTATGATAGTGGGCTCTTATAAAGCACCTGTTCTACCTAAAAAGAGACTCATGGTTATGTATGTTACCTTTAGCATGCTCAAAACGATGTCAAGTAAATGTGCTCATGTTCCATGATATGTAGAAATTGGAGTAATTTGCGATCTTTATTTCACAGACAGTACCTCTTCAAACGCAGTTTGTTTTGAAGATGACTCCCAACACATTTAGAACTGATCAAACAATGTGATATTGGATATTACAGAGATCCTGTTATTTTCTAGGAAACAGCTTGGTGTTGACTGTAGAAGTTCCTTTAAAACACTCACATGATAGCATGACTAGTCCCACACAATCATCTGTATGTTGGTGCCACTCAATCTGCATGATCATTAGCAAGAGTTCGTGACTTCGTGCCACTTTTGCGCTGGCACACATCAAAATGTAGGACTGTGCATCATAAACTGAAATCAAACCAAGCACGTTGATGTGACCCTAGTTCTCTAAGAATCATCTAAAATTCCAACCATGAGATGTTGCAAAGGCCATTAGGTACTGATGAAATAATATGAATGCCAACGCTTTTTTGCCAATCTATATTGTTTCTTGCTCCACTGTATTACAGAGTCCAAGAGCAGGTGTGGTGTCTCAGTCCACAACAGCTGCAGACATGTAAGTTTGTGTATTCTTTCTTTCATTCAGTCATTCCATCCATTAGTAGATACATTGATAAGTATCTGTTGAGCAGTTGTCAGTGGTATTCAGAGCACATTGAAATAAATATGTATATAATGGGGGAAAAAAAAAGCAAGGAAAATGTTTAGATATTCTCTGGATGAATTTAATCTACATTGTGAGGAAAATATTGCACCCTGATCGTGAAAGGACTAGCTTAGTATACATGGTGTCATCAAGGTTATGTAGACATGCATTGCAGGGTTCTAGGGCAGTTGCCCTCTGGACAATTACCCCAGACCCTTCCCCTGACCCTAATCCCAATCCTGAACCTAACCCTAACCCAAACTCTAACGATAAACCTAACCGTAACCCTAATCTTTACTCTAACCTTATCACTAACCAGTTTTAGCCGGGGGGTGGGGGGTAATTGCCCTGATACGGCCAATTCAAGATAATATTTTTGTATGTCATCATGAAACAAGGGGCCCATTTCAATCTTTGATTGTCCACTCTGTCTGGTGAATGAGGACAAGTAGCTTTGGAGAAAGTTTGGTCTAGGTGTGGAGAGGGGGCAGTGAAATTCACTGTTCATTTTTAACTCATTGTGTGCCACAGTGTAAACCCTCAGTGTGCCAACATTATTCTGAGACTGCAATGCATGAGTGCTTTTGGAAATCATTCCGTATTTGAAAGCCACATTACTTTTCATAGAAACATTTTATGTTAGATTTGCAGTACAGCAAAGTTTTATAGAAAATTACAAGCTTTTCTGTGATGTAAATTTCATCACAAAACTATGCCTATTTTTCTTGCATATGGCCAGTATTCAAATTGTAACCCCAAAACAGACTGCAAAATTGTATTATTGGTCATAATTACGGCAGGTAGCTATGCTTTTGAAAAGGCTGGGAGGCATGACTTTTTGAAGACAATACCTTGACAGAAAATCAATTTTTTCACCCAAAAACGCTATGGAACAGTACTGTTCGGTCACGGTGCACCACAAGCTGTCTGTCTGAGGAATAGAATCGTATGTGGTGCTTTGAATGTACTGTGGCATATTGCAATTTATCCATCGATTTGTGCGCAGTTGTGCGTTTGAGCAGAACATGCAAAGTCAGCAAGCCATCAATTGATTTGGGCATGTGAACTTGGCACAGAATTAACCCGTTGAGGACGACTCTCGAGTATACTCTGGCAAATGTCTATGGGAAGTGCGTGTTGTAGCAAAATCAAACCGTCCTCAACGGGTTAAATGATGCATTCTGTGACATCGTTCCCGCAGGTTCCTGTCACCTGTCCGACCCGGCCACTACTCCAAGATGAGGCAGGCCGAGTGCGTCCATCCCAGGCCTGCGCACACCGCCAATGGTGGTGCCACTGCCAGACTGGGCGGTCACCATAGCAGCCCCTCGTTCAAGCCGTCCCAGGGGGGCGCTGAGGGGCAGAACTGCCCCTCCCCGAGGCCCAGTCAGGGAGGGGCCCGGTCTGTCACGCTGAACAAGTTTTTCAGCAAGGTACTGCAGCTGGCGTACCACCGACTGCATACCATGTGTGGCCACCTCGGTATGCGGGAGGATTTGGTAAGTGAGGGGAAATCTCTGTATCCATGATGATGGCAATGTTCATACGTTGGCTGTATCTTTGTTTGTCATCTGTTAAATTCCACTGAGATCACATTAGTACTCTGACCTGATTATTATTGCATATTATAGTGATGAATAGTTTAAAAGTATTTTCACCTCCTCCAAGGAGTTGCAGTTTTTGTCAGTGTTTGTTTTATTATTTGTCTGTTTGCAAAGTAACTCAAAAAGTTGCAAATGGATTTGGATGAAACTTACATAAAAGTTGGTAATGATACAAGGAACAAATTATTACATTTTGGTAGTGATCGGGAATTATGAATTTTCAAAAAATTTCCTGATCTTTTGGCAAATAGGCTCAATGAACTTAGGAGTTTGCATGTACGCACTACTAAAGTCTGTGCTCTCTGAGTGCTTTTTTTAAAGTTATAAAACTCTTTTCACAAGGAAGTTGTCATGAACAAAGCCTGTTTGAATAAGACTCAGACTGATTGTTCTTACCCAGATGCAATAGACAGACTTAGATAATGGACATTTGGGTCAACTATTACACATGCCCAGGGAAAATATATCTTAAGTTTGTGACTGATCTAAGGCAACCCACTAGAAGAGAGCACTCACTTTGCAAAATACATTATGACACTTGTCCTGGTCTCAACTTCTCCAAGGCATGCAAACATCAATTGTATATTATGTGCAAAGGGCATATCGATATAATTTAAAGCAGTGTGATCAAGTGTCAATGCTGCCAGCTATCAGTTTAACATTTTCAAGTAGTTGACTGACATACATGAAATAAAATAAGGCAATGAACATTCGGAGGCACATAGTAGAAAGCAGACCCTGGAGCATTATATGGGCAAGAATTTGAAATGCCGCACATCTGTGACTGGAAGTTAGGGTGATATTACATTGATTGCTTAGAGCAAATCTTTTGACACATTACCAGAGATTTTTAGAAACCATTTGACCGAAACTTTAAAACACATAAACAGGATAACACAGATATGCTTTGTTGATAGGACATGATTTTCATTACCTGGGTGTTTTATTTCATTTTATATTCTATTTTTGCAAGTCTCGTTAATGTAATCACACTTCTTTTCACACTTCACAACTGTCTTTCTGTGTGTCTGTACAAATATTTTGGTCATAGGAGAAGACAATGTGGACGTGTGTGGAGCACTGCGTTACTAACAAGCCATGGTTACTCAGGGGTAGACATCTTGATCAGGTAAGATCTTAGGGTGCGTTCAAGCACTCTAAAGCAAACTGAACCAAAGTGTACCATACTGAACTGTGCCAGATTTGGAGCGTTCGAACACTTTGTTGAGAAAGCGTACCTCGTGAGTTATTTTTAGAGGGGGGTCACACATTTTGTAGCAATGGGGTCATTCACCTGGCGTGCTTACACTAATACAGATGTCCCGAACAAAGAGAATGAACTCTTTGCATTATGACGTATGTGCATGTCATGCGAACTATGCTTTTGGTGCCCTTTTGGAGCACATCGGGAAGTGGTCCACTTTTGGCTCGGTGCAGTACAGTACGGTACACTTTAGGGCGTTCGAGCGCTCTTCTGGCGCGGGTACGGTACTGTACAATTCGCTTTAGGAGAGCGCTCGAATGCACCCTTACATTCTCATTCATGTATCCAGAGTGATGATGTGGCTCCGTCTGGTGAGGTTCTTCACAAGCAACAGCATGATGATAGACCACTACATTGAAGTGGTGCAGGACCTCTTGTCAAATGTTGGGCTTTCTTTTTAAACTTTGAAACTAACAGTATGCTCATTATTTTGCTCTTTTATGCTAATGATTGTGCATGCACTAATTTGTGTATACTGCTTTGATTCAAAATGATGTTTCTCATAAGGATGGACACTCCATTGGTTCTGAAGTTATCTCTTTCTCCCTAATTCTCCCAGGTTATCATGTGCTGCATCTTTGCGGTGTGCAAAGTGAGCGACATTGAGCTGAAATTCAAGCGGATCGTGGATATGTACCGAGGGCTTCCTCATGCTTCTTCACAGGTATGGCTCACAGACATTCTTCTTCTTTGTCTTCCTCCTCTCCCTCCTCCTCCTCCTCCTCCTCTTCCTCTTCTTCTTCTTCATCTACTTTTTTTTTCACTTCTTTTTCATTTTATTGTCTTGCAGTTACTACTGTATAAGCTGTTATTTTCGCATACATACATATTTGTGAATGAGGTCGCAGACATTTTCGTGAGATGTTGTTTTCGCGAATTGACGGCGATGCTAACATAAATGCATTAATACCGTGGCGACATTTTCGTGTGTTCTTAAATTTGCAATCCAATTGTGATTTGTGATATTCGCACAAATTGAACCCTCGTTAAAATAACAGCTTAAACAGCATTGTCAATAAATTGCCATCTCCATTTATGAAATGAACGGAAAATCATGCTAACCAATCCAAGAGGTGGCAAAAATATTATTCTTTCATTGTCCCCCAAACAAAGTTTTGCCCTAATTGTTAAAAGGGAAAAGTTGAGCACTCTATTTGTTTCAAATGCGAACAGCCCATTATTCTGTTGTATTTAAGAGTCATGTTCTCAAAGTTCATATCCTATGTTACTTTCCTTTCTTTAACATGGCATCTGGTGTGTTGTCACCCGGAGGATTCTCGTGACAACTGCCGGAGAAATTACAGTGTGATATAGTTTTCATACTGTAAACGTTGATAGTTTCACGTGATTAATTCTTCGCACTAAGAGGCTCAAGAACATATTCGCAGGTTCTTGAATTTGTGCTGCCATTCAAAATGTGCAGAGAAAATTATGAAGATATTTTCACGGGTTTTGGAATTCAGGCTAGCCAGAAGTAGCGTGAAATGCGCAAAAATTTCTGCGTTTACAGTAATTCATTGTCGTGTGACATTGAGTTGTCTAGGCAACAGACTAGTAATGGGCCTGGTTTTTGGGGATTTTTTTTTCTTTTTATTTTTTTCCTGTCTCCACAGACCTACAAGTGTGTTTACATGGGAGCCAGTAGGGACGCCGTTTCCATCATCACATTCTACAATGAAATCTTCATCCCAAACATGAAGGAGTTCATTTACAGATTCCAGCCCAACGCCACAGTAAGTTCTGAGAAGTTAGTTGCCCGGTACGCTGTTTGAAGGTTCTGTTATTCCTAGCAGAGGATTTCCTGCATTTACCATTCTTCCTATGTAGTACCTTGTTGGATAACATGATAAACGGTCATTACATGTGACAGAGAATGAAAAGTAAGTTGGTATTTTCAGTGGAATTCTGGAAAAATCATGAAAGGAAAGATTTCTCAGGGAAAGCTTGAACTGTAAAGTTACAAATCATGTCCTGAAAGTAGAACATAAAAGACATTCAGTGGTCATGGGACAGATGTGACACGATGATTGTAGATGTGTCACTATTTGAAATACTTCATAGACATTTAAAAGGCCATAGTTTGGTAACTATTCATACAAGTTGGGTATCATGATTTTATTATCACTCATTTCATAATAACTACTCATGTGAGAGATCTAGGAAGAATGTATCTTTTCTTAACATTCTTGTTTCGAGGGGGAGCAGTGCCTTCCTTCTCTTCTGCAGGAGGGTGAGTAAAACGCTTGTAAAGTCATTGCAATTGCTACCTCTGCAAAGGAGGCTACTAGTATATTTTTGCTGGCATTTGTTTGTTTGTTTGTATGTCTTTTTGTTAAATAACTCGAAAAGCTAAAAACAGATTTGGATGAAACTGCCTGTATGGTTGGAAATGAGCTGCTTGGTGGTGGTCTGTGCTCTCTGGGTACATTCTAGTTATTTATGGATTAACCATGACATGAAATCAACATTCTTCATTCACAGACTCCGAACCATTCTCCTGTGCCATCTCGCTGCCAACCTACCTCCACGCCAGGGACGACCGTGTACCAGTAAGCATGCTAGCCATGATTTGTGTGTGTGTGTGTGTGTGTGTGTGTGTGTGTTGGGGGAGGGGGTAGAATGTCTGAGATATCCATGTGATACTTTGGGGAAAATATAACCTGGACAAAGCATTCACTGCTGCTATTTGTGAGGTTTGACACTCATACAGTCCCGCGAGGAAATTTTTGTGTGGTGTGGAAATTTCCTCGCATTTTGCATGACCAAAAACCAGCACAAAAATAAAAATGTGAATAATTTTGCACATTACTTGTTCCACTGATAAATGTCTAGATTCTGTGGAATTGAAAACATGCAAAATTCATTTTACCCAGCTGAGTGCCAGAACGTACTCCCGGGTTTATTTTCTTATAGGGTCGGTGTTTAGGGTTAAGGTTAGATTTGTGGCAATTACTGTAAAACATGATATATTCGCGGCATGAAATTTTCGCAAATTGGAGCCGACAGCCTTTTTCGAGGCATGAAATTTTCGCGAATTGCCACTGGCGTTCAATGCATGTAGTGTAGACAAAAACTTTCACGTGCATTTTAATTTCGCGAATTTTGGCGCTCGCGAAATTCGCGAAATTAAAATGCACGCGAAAATTCCTTGTTTTACAGTAATTAGGGATTCAGAGTACGCAGTTTATGGAAGGTGTATTATCATAAATTGTAATGATGTCAAAGAATGAAGCCGATATCGACACATCAGGTAACCCAATGTGGTTCATATTTTGATGAGTGATTTGTGATGTGTTACTGTATACGCCATATATTTAGCGAGTCTAAATTTTCGCAAATTGGGACTTCCAACAATTTCATGAGTGGTTAAATTCACGAATATGTAGTATTGAACTAAACAGAGAAATGTATGTGTATGTCACATTCATATCAGGATCAGAATCAAATTATTTTTGCATGTCTTTAATTTTGCAAATGGCACCTGATTCGCGAAAATAAAAACCTCACGAAATATTTGGTGTATACAGTACTTTACGTGGCAAATGTTTATGAAAAGCGATATTGTGGAAGGCAAAACATGACTGAGATATGAAAAGTGAATTAGGGCCCTTTTTTTTCGTGAATTTTGCACATGAGCAGAGAGCTGAGTAGTATTTCTTTTCAGTGCTTGGAATAAAACATTATTTATATTCATTGTTTTCGCGTGTGATGAATATTCATGAACAATTTCATTTACTCTGTGATCTCCAGTCAGCATACATGTATTTAAAGGGATGGTAAAGTATTGGAGGAGATGAGGATTGGGCTTTAAACTTTTTGTGAGATATCAAGAAACCACTTATGAAGTATTACAGAGCATACCATACTAAGAGGAATTCAAAACCTAGATACAATGTAGGGCTTCATGACAACTGTGTTCTGAATTAACCAGGTGCAGATTGGTATTTACAAGTGAATTTGCATTCTTTTCAGCAACATTTAACAAAAGCCATTTGTGCAGCACTTACATGTAAATTACCACTTCCTGCATGGTTGTTTTTGACTGCTCTTCTTGAAGACTATTCCATGTTTTGCAAAGTCTTTGTTTGGATAGGTTTGAGACTAGTGCTGACTGTGAACTGGCTTATTGATACATGTGTTTGGCAGTGTGAAAAATACCCTGTGTGTATATAACATCTAATTCCTTCATGACAACAATACTGTAAAGTCATTTATATATAAAAAGAAAAAAAAAGTAATACGTCAAAGAATTTCCATGGAAGTAGAAATTACCTCTGTGATAGTTTTGCAGCATTACCTAGAAGTCTCTTAAAAGCCTGAGTTATGTGTTTCCCTTGCAGACTGCCTGGTGCAAACCTGAACATCATTTCGATGACCGACTCGCCCTTTCGAAGTCCCCGCTCCCGCCCCGCCCCATCCCCTGGTCAGATGACCCCACAAACAAGGTGAGATGATCGTTGTGCTTGTTGACACTTGGCAACCACATAACCGTGCCTTTGGCTTTTGATGAATATGTGCTTGCAACTTCTTTTCTCTCTCTGTATTCACATGGTTTCTGAAAATCTCTAAATGAACAATGTTTTACTAGTTTGTAATACACAAACAAAAAAAAGATTGTATCATATCAAAATCTAACCCAACACATGACTGATATGGTGCCTCATTTTGCCCAGTTCTGGTCATTTTACTACTCCTTAGTATCTGTAATTTGTTAGTGGTATTTCTTGTATGAGATCATTGGCTAGTCTGTCTTCATATGGTTATTTGCATGATTTATCATGAACGGAATCATGTCCAGCCAACTAACTGTTAAGGCTGATATTAATTTGTTTTCTCTTCAAATACTGCAAGGCAACTATTATCCTAGGTGTACTTGAAGCTATCATAAATGTAGAATTCATCGAAAGGTCATTGTGTTGTTATTGTTTTTTCCTGTGATACCACACAATATCTATAGTCTGTGATTACACTTTTTTTTCTTGATCATTTCGTGGAGCTATTCCAGTCACATGACAAAAACATTGTAGTAATTGCTGTATTGAAGTTGCCTGAAGTGTGACATGTTAAATGTTGTGCTGACATTCATTCAAATGTTGCCTTTCTCCACTAACTTCTACCATCTTATTTTATGCTTTGAGGTTTTTCACTTAAAAAAAAAAAAAAAAGAATGGAAAGCTTACATTCTTAGGATTTTTCCCTGTCTGTGATGTTACTGTTCAAACTTGTTTCAATTGTTGCCCTTTCTTCACAGGCTTCTGTACAGCTTTGGAGAAACAATAAATGTAAGTTACCCATATTCCTCCTTTGCTGTTAATAACAGACTTCTTCTAGATTGTTTAGCCCTGGTATTGGCATGACATCTGAAGCAATCAGAAAGTGTCTTTGGCAACAGAGTTTCAGTGAATTTTTTTCTTCAGCATACACAGATTTGTTAAGAGATGCATGGAATGTATTCTTTCTTTCTTTTTTTTTGAACTATACAAGGGGCCTCATTTCAATCTCCTCTTGACGGAGCAGTGGGCTTTTGCTTTTTTGATGCAGTTACCTATAATCATGCTCTCAAACCTTACAGAGTATGGAAGCATTAAAGCTCTCAATTGAAAGTGATGTGAGGATCTTGCATTGCTATGTCGGATGCACTACATTTAGCTCATCTGTGATTGCCATTATGGATGCATTGATATCTTCCTTTTATTTTTCCTTTTATTTTTCCTCCAACAGTCCGAGCAACTTCGCGAGTTCAACCAGGAGAATACCAAGAGACATCACCCGACTCGGCGGACGGCAGGCAAGAGGCTGAAGTTGGATGACACCGCTGACTCCGACGAGGGTGCAGGAGGGAGCGCTGGGGATGCCCCACCCAGTGGAAGGGACGGAGGTCAGGGGTCAGAAAGGTGAGCATACAAGGGAAGTCAATCTGCCTCTGTCTCACCCACTTTCTCTCCATCCTCTCTTTCTGTCTTTCTTTGAAAATGACATTAAGAGTAGTTCTGATGAAGATAATGATGAGAACAGTGAGTACAGGAAGAAAGATATTCTGTGATTTAAAGGGATGGTAACAGTATTGGTGGAGATGAGAACTGGGCTTTTAACTTTTTGCGAGATACCAAGAAAACACTTATGAAATAGTACAGAGCATGCCATTTTACGAGGAAATCAAAGTTTATTTGAAGAAAATCGGATGTGGAATGACTGAAACATCCAAAAACAAAGTAAAACAAAGCGATCGTAATAAAAGGTGGGTCCCACACTTTATTAGAATAGCTCTGTTTTGGATATCTCGGCCAATTCAAAACTAATTTTCATCAGATGAACGTTGAATTCCTCATGGAATTACATGATCTTTCATATTTCATAGGAGGCTTCTCATCTCATCAAAAAATGTTAGAAACCTGAAATTAGGTCTCAACCAAAACTATATGATCCCTTTAATAGTTGCTTCTATAATGGTGATTCTTGAAATGATAATGACTGCATTTCACTTCTCTCTGGAATACAGTTAATTATACACACAAAGAAATTCTCTGACTTTCCAACTTTGCTATGCCAACATTATTTCACAGATGGTAACTAAAGTTTTGTATTTTTGAAGAGGGAAGTCTTAATGCACAATGCTTTTGTTGTATTCAACCACAGTGCGGATGACGTTGACAGTGGCATCGCAAGGTTGGACGATGCCGAGCGACCTGCGATGTCGTTCCTTGAGAGGAGGCTGTCGCAGTATGGTGAGTGCTGGATCTTTTTCTGACTGTCATCATGAATGGGTGATGCTGTTACCCGAGTCGAGTTGAAAAAGCAGAAAACTGAAAAGAAACAGGCCTTGCATTTCGTCGGCCGAGAACCAAAAGGGATTTATCACATTGTTTGTTTGTTTGTTTGTTTGTTGTTGTTTTTTTGGGGGGGGGTATTGAGTTATTGGTATCATGTTGTAGAGCTCGATCTCCTCTACATGTGGTATTAGATTTAAATTATTTCATATTCAGTAAAATTTTAAATATTGAAACCGCATGGGCGCTATTTTACCCTATATTTAGAACAATGCTTTTAACTCTACCCACTTTTGATTAAAGAAATGTTTTATTTCTTAAAAATGGATTATTTCATTTTTTATTTACGCTAGAATCTTAGAACACAAAAATGCTCTTCTGGTTCTCAGCTTACGGTTTAAAATACAATTGAAAGCATGAAAATTTAAAAGGGAATGCTTTGTCTGTTAAATGTTCAGTACATGCCGAATGCATAGTTTCAGAATCTCTCTGGGATGCACAGTACGCTTTAAAAGTCACTATGATACGTGTGTACTCTCTTCTACAGTGCTATGAGTATCTTTTTAGGTAGAATGAGCGCTTTATAAGAGTCTCTATTATCATTATGGTAAACACCAGAATGGATCTCTCTTTCTTTTCTGTTATCAGCTTCTGCTCAGTCAGCTGTGAGAACAGCCAAGCCAGACCGTGCCGAAGAGGATGCCAAAGACTAGACATCACAGTGCGTGTCGTTTCCCTGGTAGTCCCATCTCCATGACGATGAATTACAGCTCCACCCCATCTCTGATGCCCCTGCCCCTTTTGACACTGGTGCTTTCTGCCTCGCTTCTGCCTTCTACTCTAACACACAAAGCTGCATGTCTGGGGGGCAACCCTTCTCCAGATTTTGAAGTGTCCCCTTTACGCTCTTATAATATCATCCTTTCTAATTTGTTTTCATTCTGAAATATTTTTGGTTTGCTTGCTGCAACCCTTCAGATTTTTAAGTGTCCCCTTAACACTCTTATTATATCATCCTTTCTATTTTTTTTTTTAATTCTGATTTTTTTTCCCCTTGTTTGTTTTGAGCTTCCATTTGCAGCTTCCTGCCCTCCCAATACCTGTTAAAGTTTGTATTCAAGGGTGTTTTTGTGACTTCTTCATATTGCCTCTCTGTATTCAGTCACACCATGTCTTCCATTTTTTAGGGGGAGGGGGGTCAGATAGATTGGGGCAGAGGGTTGGGCAGTGGCATCTTCTGGCATTAGAAAACCTCTCTCTAGGCCATCAGGTATTTTTTAATGTTCATCAGTGATCATAATTCTTCGAAGGCTCTCAAAATTGGTGAGAGGAATGCATATCTGGTCATTGCCACATTAGATAATGCCAAAAATAAATGTAAAATTTGATTTGGAAATGTTCACATGCATGAGGTGCTGTAAAAGCCAGTGTATTGGAGTGACAAAACTGATCTTCACCTTTTAAAACCTGCATTATATCGTGATTAGAGGTGGATTGCCTAGTGATAGTTTATAAAACAGTACCAGCATGGTTTGAAATAGTTGTAAAATGAATGTGTGGGACTGAGCAGCATTTTGTAGATGTTTTGTGGATTTATTTGGTGTATTGATGAACAAATGAAAACTTTTTCATTTGACATGTTTGAATGAGAACTATTGGCATGACTTGTGTTAGATTTTAGAGATGACTACCAACAAATATTGTGTGCAGTGAGCATGGCAGAAAATTTGCCCATCTGGCATTCTCTACATGCTTGGAAAGAAGGCCAATGCTCAGTTGATTCAAGCTATTCAGAAGCCTTGTAAAGATTTGGTAATCAGATATATTTAAAAGAGAAATTATGTAACATTGTTGAATGATGTTTTATTACTTAACAGGACAGCATTGTATCAATAATTATTGATACTTTTGATTCAAACACACAGAAAAATGAAAAGTCCATTTTTTCCCCAGGCCTTTTCTACAACTATTTGTGATTTCAGGAGCTTATCTCACTTAGGCAGTATTTAGCGAATGAATAGATGTGTAAAAGGGTTTGAAACAGTACATGTAAATCATAGAACTGTGGTTAATTTCTGCAGGTTAAAGGTGCATGGTCCCGGTGTTTTAGTCAAATGCGTACGCGGGCGCACGGTGTAAGTTTCCTGTAGAGACCTATGCTTACGCTGTGGCCCACTTCCCCGAGTCCGAAGGAGTCCGATCCACTCTAGTCAGTGGTCCGATCACAGTTCGGCTCATGATTCGGCTGAGGGGGATGACAGCATTAGCAAACTTCTTTTGTGATGTCATAATAAGAAGCACATATGCACGCACTCTGGCATTACTACAGACTGCGTGAAGCGCAGAGAAGACAACGAAGTCAACGTTACCAAGCAACACCTACGCGCTTTACTCTTGATGGCAGCTCAACTTCGGCAATCTTCGTATCAATGCTAATGGTGATCGGCAGTATCATCAACAGCGCCCTCTACACTACTGGAACTATGCACCTTTAAGGGGACGTGAGTTGCTGCAGAGGAGTTGTTTTAAAGTCTTGCCTTTCAAGTCATAAGGAGGGTACTCAGTCATCTGAAATGTATATAACTAACATTCCACCATTTTGTTCACATTTTTTGCATGTGACAGTTTGTACATATGTTCCTTCCATACTGCAAGTGTTTCTATATTTGTGTGGGTGCATGCTTGTGTGCATTTGTGTGTGAGTGTGTGTAAATGTGTCTTTGTATGTTTGTTGTTTGTTTGTTTGTTTGTTTTCAGCCAAAGTATACTGTCCTCTACTTCTAAAGGACATTTTTTTTTGTCTCTTTTTCAGGGCTTGTGTGTTCAAACTTTTTGCAAAGCAACAAAGTGTGTGAAAAATGCATGAAATATTTTTCCATCAAATGTAATTGATGTGTTGTATATCTGTAGTGGGTTGTTACAAGCTTGAAATGCAGCCAGCACAGAAGTGAAACCAAAAAAGCCCCAAAACAAAATTAAGGGAAAAATGACCTCGATGCCATAAATGAATGTGTGTTTATTACATAGTATGTTGACATTTTTATTCATGATTTGCATTTTCATTGTCTGCAGACTTCTAAAGCAGAAGTGATATAAAGTAGAGACAGATAAATAGAACCTTTACAAGCAACAGGTGTGCTGCACATAGAAGGATTCGAATGGGGTTAATTTGTCTAAGTAGGATAACACCTTTTCGCTTGTTCATGGTTCTGTAAAAGATGTCATTTTCATGATGGCTTAATTTTTGTGGCTTTTATGCATCACAGTTGGGTAGAATTTTAATGTGAATTTAACAGGCAAAAATATCGCCACCTGATCTTGATCACATTAAATTTGTGGTGCAAAAATATCAACATGCTCATTTTGCAGCATTATTGACGTCTTCCCAACTGGGGTGAAACAATGGCCATGGCTCGCTGGCTGGACACTGTGATGTTTTGGTTGTCTTGAATGCCACTTGTGCCAGATAGTGAATTGAATGCTACATTTGCTAGAATCAGGCAGAGTATGGAATGCTACATGTGCTACAATTACACTGTAGGTAGTGCATGGAATGCTGCTTGTACTACGATACTACAGGCACATGCATGCTAGTATGTCCAATGTCATGTATCCCTCCTCTATTGACAATCAAAAAACCTCCGTACCATGTACATGTACACTGAAGTGGCAGAGTAAAAGGACAGGCTTTAGTGCATGTGTTATAGCATCGGTGTCAAATCGCATTAACAACATCTCACGAAAATGTCTGTGGCCTCTTCATTCGTGAAAAAAATATCTATGCGAAAATAACAGCTTTTACGTTATTGAGAAAAGTGGTTAGTGCCCCCATAGAGACTTATTTGTCTTGTTTAAATATTTGAATTGCTGAGGTCTTCTTGTGTACCTTGAAGAGAAATCCTCTATCTGGCGCATTGTGACAAGAATCGGATACTGCTTGAGATCTGACAAAAGATCGCTTCTCTTTGGTACCTTAGTTCTGCAAATAATGTCATGCAGTGGTCATATCTTCAGAGGACCATTGTAAGAGTGGAAAATTTTTTTTTTGCTCATATTGCTGAACCAGAAGCTAATGCAAAAATAAAAATATTCAAATATATTTGCATGTCATATGTTCCAGCAATTAATGCCATGCTTTGGCAGAATTGAGAACATGCAAACTTCATCTTACGTGGCAGAGTGCAAAAAATTACTTCTGCGAAAATATTCACTTTTATAGTAACCTCTCAACCAGGGATCCATGATGATGTTGTCAAGATGATATGAGATTCAGAAATGCTTGCATTGTTTTATCTTTCTAGTTGTGACTTGTGTCCTTCAGTTTGCACTCTGTATTGTTTCCTCCTTGGATTTTTTATGAGTGTTTGCTTTGGCATCCATGTTGTTCGAAAGGAAAGTGTTTTTTATGCTTTATTTACTTCACCGTTAATCGCAACTATGATCAAAAGGGAGTCTGTAATGAAAAACTTGATGCTACAGAAACTCGTTTTAACTTTTACCAGTCCTGCTGATATCAATAGCTCAGTGCTGCTATTCCTCCCCCTCAAAAAAAAAAAAAAAAAAAAAAAAGGAAAGAGAGAAGGGTGAAAAAATACCCAGAAACCAAAAGAAGGAACCTACAGGAAACCATGTCCATTCCTGTTGATATCAATAGCTCAATGCTGCTACTGTATCGCTCCCCCTCTTAAAAAAAACAAAAACAAAAACAAAAACAAGAAGAAAAACAAAAACAAAAGGAGGAACCAAAATGCCCCTCGTTGCTTTACTGTGCATTAATGGCTCATACTCTTTCCAAACTGAAGGTTCAGCATGTGGACAGTTGTGTATATACTTAAGTAATGTCTGTGTGTGATGATGAAATACTATCCATTCTCAAGGAACAATGTCTAACAGTAAGGAATTGTGATTGGAATATCTATAATGTCCATGAGGTGCTGTTTGACACATAACCAGTATTTTTTGTCTTTTTGTAGCTTTGATGTACATATCCTGCTGTCATATGTGTAGTTTCTCCAATGGAGGGACATACATTGTGTTTGCATGTCTTTCTATTCATTAATTTTTTTGTAAGTCATGCTGCTCCCTTTCTGTGAGAATTATCAATCCGTTGAAGAAATGCATGATGGCATACCCTATCGTGGGATGTTCATAAGGCCTCCATATTTGGGTCTGTTTATAAAGGGGATGGCTAGTAACCGATCAGTGGGAATGCTGAGGGATGATTGTTCCAATCCTTATGGGATTCATTTAAGAGTACATTATATATCTACTGTTGTGTGAAAATTATTTGCTTCAGAACGGTCTCATATTCAAGTAATGTGCAGTTTGATGTTTTCAGGTTAGCGTGCCTGGTCAGTGACGGGGCATGTATCTACACATTACTTGAATATGAGACCGTTCTGAAGCAAATAATTTTCACACAACGGGAGATATATAATGTACTCTCAAATGAATCCCACAAGGATTGGAACAATCATCCCTCAGCATTCCCACTGATTCCCACTGATCAGTTACTAGCCATCCCCTTTAAGACAAAATCAAAAACAAAGACAAAAGCAGGAAACTTGTGGGGGAAAAAGAATGCCAGTACCCCTGTTCATTTGTGTGCCTTGTAATGTTGCCAGTTGTATCAAGAGTTTGTAATATCTATTCTCAATGTAAATGGGTTGCCTTTGATATTAATAACATTCCTTCTAAAATGCTGCAATTTAGCTTTCAATGTATGTATTATAAAGGCAATATTATTCTTCAATATCACTTCCTTAGTCATCCAGAGCTTTTTCTATATTGTTTAAATTTACACTATCCCTAGATTGAGTAAAGATGGACACACGATTAAAGGGAATGTTCAAATTCGGTTCTGAGTGATAAAAGTATTGGGTCATTTCTGAGGGCATCTTAAGCCACCGTATGACCGCTGGTGGAGTTTCTCAGGCTCCAGTAGCAACTTTTCGAGCGATGGCAAAATCTTTGTGCAGCCATTGTGCTTCCTTTGTGTGTCCTTTTGGGTAAACTTCACGAAGATTCACGTCTTCCAGCGTGGTTCGGGTGCTATCGTGTGACCCTTTGTAGATATCGTTTTTGCTTCGGCTGTTGATTGGCTTCCAACGAAGTTCGGGGCCAACTTTGTTCGAAACTGAAAATTCTGTATTCGGATGGCCGTCTTGTGTCAATTTTAGGACAATGTGAAGGCACCTTAAGAATGAGACATATATCTCCTGGTATAAGTTCTTGTCTTCTTCTTTTTTTTTGGTTTGTTTGTATGTTTTTTGTTTCTACAGACAAGATAGATTTATTACCAAGGAAGTTGGTTACTCATTCGTAATCAATTAAAACATTTCTATATGAAAATTGGCTCAATATATTTCTACATGAGTTGTAAAATTGAGCAAATTCCTTCTTCTTTTTTAATTTGTATGTTTATTCTTGGAAATCGTACATGCATATCACAAACTTGATGGTTGCTCCAGGTGGCAAAAAGTACTAAGACAAAATTGGATTGATAGGACAGATTTAATCAGTTACGTCTGAGATGGATAGGAGAGTTTTAATTGTCATTTTTTTTTAAACTTGGGTTTTATACCTGAATTTCAGACTTGGCCAGTTGCTCAACAAGGTGATCTGTTGTCAATACATATACGTACTTCTGTTTTCCGAAGAATTATCATTATGAGATATTCATGGTGTTTGAGAATCAAAACTTTTATTATTTCACTTTTTTATTTCTCAGGCAGGAAGACTGTAGCATGTAATTTTAAATGAAATAAAACTATGAAAAGTGAAACCACTTAAATGTATATTCTCTTTTTTACCCATTTTTTGTACTTTATGCAAATTTATAAGTGCAGTACTTATTGTTTTATTGTGATATCATCTTAATGGTTTCCATATTTTTATGGTGTATTGTACTGTGATCAAATTTTGAGGAAAGAATAAAAGTGTCTTTTTTTATTTTTGTTTTACTTCAGTCCAGTGTTTGGCATGGTTTAGTATAAAAAAAGTGACTCAAATTAGACTGCTACTTCATGTAAGGTTGGTCAAGTTTCATAGTGATCAATTGTCATCTACGATCATTTCATTCCCTACATCTTCCTCTTGCATCAATAACAAGAAAATATGTTTTCTGAATAGGAAAAGGTGTTTTCGTTTTCCTGGCACATGACTTGATATGCTAAGTACCGAATGCATAAGTTTCTATTTTTTTTTTTTTTTAACTAAAACATGTTTTGGCCTTTAGATAATGTTTTGACAGTGCATCATTATGTTTTGTGGGTTGTTTGCGATCATGGGTACAGATTCGCATAACAAAAATCACTGTTCAACAATGGGAGATTAAAGAACAAAAACAACACATGTCTTCTTCAGTATTGATGTTATTAGCATCAATTTTATTTCATCAGATTTGCCAAGCAGTTACATGGCTACACCATAAAATGTTCATTACATTATGCAGATTTGTGATACCACACAACTATTTACACATCAACACAATATATTCAAATGTACATGGCTGTATTAAAAGAATGTAATTGGAAAATTCAAAGTCAAGAAAATATCTTGTATGTTGACATTGCACCGTTTAGACACTGAATCTAGAATAGAATAACTACAATGTAGCACAGTTGCTTACTTAACAGGCTGTAAAATAGGCCTACCAATCAACAATTCACACCTAAAATGATTCTTCTTGCATAATTCAATTTGATGGATAATAGAACCAAAGAACAAATTGTAAGAAATAATTACCACTTCCTTATCACCTAATGAACAGGCAGTCAACACATACATGATGAAATATGAACATAGAAAATATGTCATGATAAAAGCACCTTTTCAGTAGAACCATGCAGTGTACAGCACAAAAACATAGGTGGGACTATGGATTTTGTCAAAAGAGCAAGGGTACCAAGTATTCAAGGGGGAGGGCGGGGGGGGGGGGGGGGGGTAGTGAGCTAAAGACTACAAAATATTGTAAAATTTATCTACATCAGAATGTAAACATAGAGGGAAGAGCAGTTGAAAACCTGAGGAAATTGCATTAGAATGCCAATCCATTTTGTGTGGTATGAGAACCGGGCCTTGCTGGTCCTAGTTTATAGTCTACAAGGATTTCAAAATATTACAAGGAATGATATAATTACAGTACTAGTACACAAGATAGCTTGTTTCTATAGTTGCTTTAAGTGTCAAGTATAACAGAATCCTAACAATGCCGAGAAGCATCTCTTATGGTTGGTGTCTGACAAAAATTGTTATTCCAGTCTTGGGTTTCATATTGCTGCAAAGTGATCAGATACATACATATCTTTGAAACTTTAAATTTCTCCATAGCTGCTTGTTGACATTTCAGAATACATGATGAAGAGAAAAATCTATTACATTCCCCTGAAATACTAACCAGAAAGCTGTCAATGGGGTTTATTTCAAATTTCAAAGTTTGTTTAGCATGTTCACATGTAATTATTGTAATCACATGGCAGAACATCAATTTTCCTTTGTGGCGACAAGTTTTGCAATTCGACACTACTCACACAATGTTGCCAATTTGATTGATCAAAAATCTCTTTTGTAATACATAAGAGATCAAGTCAAAGAACGAGTTCCCATTGCGATGATATTTTATCTTCAACACATGCTTCAGAAGACACTTCCCAAAATAATTTTTGCAAAATATTTCATTGTAGAGGTATTGCATTTAATCCGCTAAGACTATTTTCATATCCAATTCATCATTGTGGTATTTTTTTTTAATGCTAAAAATTGCAGCAGACATACAATTTAAACACCAAACATAAAAACGTAACAGCAAGTAACGCATTTACAAGAGCAAGAGTAAGCGCTAGGAATCTTTCTGACAATTTATGCGCTGCACATCACTCTGATCTAAACGTGTGGCGCTCTTGACCAGAAAATCCAAAGGCAGGGTATGATATGAGACTTGCCATCTTGATCTAACGCTTCTCTCTTGATTTGCATAGAAATTTTTCTTAACATTTGTATCTTTTGCTTTGCTAGGTAGGCAAATGGAATCCCCATCTACTGGTAGCATAAACTGAAATACCGCTAGGTTCATAATGCACTAATTCCAAGTTGCCAACTTAGCCTTATTTCAGAGGTAGAGTCAGAACAACATGTCTCTTCAATGTGCTAGCCATTTTGTGTAATCGTGAAATCAAGAAATTGGAAAATCACAGAAAATACTAATCTATTCATACTGTTTCCCAGTCATTATGATACACAATTTCCAACAGAGCTGAGATTACTGAAAAAACTAGAAATGTCGCTTTGGCGACTGGTATGCCTCCGCCATAATGCATGATTTTCCCAATAGGTCTAGATAGTACATGTGGACACTGTGTGATTACATTTTTACAAAATTGGCAAAATATTGGAATGACAAGTTTGTCACAAATGTGTTGAATGTTCACCTTCCTTGACGTAGGTTTAATTGGATGAATAAGAGAGTATGTATCTAGGGATTGAAGGACTTTAACTTGACTTTGACCCATTCATACATTAAGGCATTGAGTAATTTTCAAGGTACAGGTGTGGAGAAAAAGTGCAATTTCTGAATTGAATAGTAAATTGTTACCATTTTCATCTGGCCCTTGACCCTAAAATTCATAAGATAATTACTTTCAGGTAGAACATGCATAATATGTACTAAGTTTCAAGGTAACTTGAGCCACTTCCGAGATATGGAGGAAAAAGTTGGTTCAGCACTTTCACTTGATCTTTTACCTTTTGACCTTTGAGGCAAAAAGAGAAAAAAAAAAACTTTCCAGAGAATTTCTATTAGGTTACACACGCATACACCAAGTGTAAAAAATAACCCTGCTAGCATTGCATAAATATGAGGGTAATAGTAAAATTTTGAAGTCTTGCACTTGACCTTTGACCCCTGACCTTTGACCCCATGAACCCTACATTCTCTAGATAATCACTTCCAGTCAGTACATGTATATACTATGTTCCATGAAGATACCTTGAACAATTTTCCAAGGTACGGAGAAAAGTTTTAATATTTTTACTTGACCTTTTGACCTTTGACCTTTGACCTCATGACCCAAACTTTCACCAGAGAATCTTAATTGGGTAATACATGTATACACTAAGTTTCAAGAAAATATCTTCAGGCATTCAATAGATATGGTGGAAATAGTGAAATTTTACGTATTTGACCCTGACCTTTTGACCTTTGACCTTTGACCTCACGACCCAAACTTTCACCAGAGAATCTTAATTGGGTAATACATGTATACACTAAGTTTCAAGAAAATATCTTTAGGCATTCAATAGATATGGTGGAAATAGTGAAATTTTATGTATTTGACCTTGACCTTTTGACCTTTGACCTTGAGCATGTGCACCCAAAAGTTGATAGGCACAACTTCACCCCCTAATACACATACATGCCAAGTTTCATTAGGATACCTCAACAGGTTTCGATAGTTACCTTGTCCACAAAATTCATTACGGACGGACGGAAGGACGGACGGACGGACGGACGGACGGACAACCCGAAAACATAATGCCTCCGGCACCACTTCGTGGCGGAGGCATAAAAAAATCTTGCATCACTTTTGGAACAGAGTTCCCACTGAGCTATGAAAAGACAATTAACTCGGGTCAATGCTCAAAGCAATCACAACCACCAATGACTGCCTCTATTTGCATGGATAGGGATGGATTATTTTCTCACTGGTGCGACAACCCATGGGATACAGACAAGAGCAAGGAATAAAACTTTCCTTCCTTTAAAATGAATAATAATGAATTGGGTGAAAGATAATCATGACACCTAGGAGTAGGATTATGATATACTGTATGCTACGACAGTGACAAAAATATGCAAATGCAAGGATCCTTTGGGGAAGGGGGGGGGGGAGAGAGAACTGCATGGAAAGTTGAAATAAACTACAGTTGAACCTCTCGTATCCGGACAAGTCGGGACCGGGGCTCATCCGGATAAGGGATTTGGCCGGATACGGGAGACTCAATGCTTTATACATGTACATACCGTATAATAGAGCTCTATGGTACATACACATACACATGTACTGATGTAGCCCATTGTAGTACCACATGTAGTAATGTGTATTCTGCGACCTTTTCATTGTTACACTCAGTAACAGACCCCAAAATAGAGGTTCGTGTTTGCAAGCGGAAATCATTTTCTTTTATAAATTCTTGGGATGATTTACCTAAATAATTATTAAGAAATGTATCAAGTATATGTAATTCATGTGTGTTTCCTCCCGTAATTATTAAAAAAAGATAAAAAAATCACGGCGAGATTGCGTCCGGATAATAGAGAGATCCGGATAAAGGGAGGCCGGATAATAGAGGTTCAACTGTACATCAAACTTCTAAGTATGCTCTTGGCATCCATTCCGGCACAGAAAAGAAAGAATCTGGACGGATGATTGAACACTAATCTCTTGGTTTTGAAGTTGCAACTCGAGAACAAAAACAGTGTATTATAACTGTTTGAATGCCTCTTCTAAATGTTACAGCATATGCATTGTGAAATATCTTATCTCTATACATATATTTACTTATAAAGCCTAGAGCACATGGTATCCTTTTTCTTCTCTGTCACTTTCAAATGAACACAAAAGCATATATGGCATTGAAACACTGCACCTTTCTTAACACTCGTCCACCATCAAGCTGTTGCATACAAATTCGACTCGGCGTACTGCGACAACATCTGTAGAAGTCACGGCACAATTGTGTAAAAACAAAAATAGGTCGAATGATACTGCAGCGGTGATTTTCTGATTCCATCTGAGTTTGTCACACAGGGTGTTCCTCAAGGACACCTCAAGGTGAGCTTCTGGCATCTCAAGGTGACCTTGTTCACTCTTGTATAGGCTCCTCCTCTTTCTGCTGAGACTCCTCCTCCTCCTGCTGTTGTTCTCCTGCCGCATCCTCCTTGAGCTCCTCCTCCTTCTCCTCCTCCTCATCTTCTTTCTTCTCCTTCTTCTTGAAATCCTTCTTCCTTGGATTCTCCTCTTCACTGAGGTTGGACTTCTCCCGTCTCCTTGTCTGAAAATAAAAACACAGAGCCATCGAAATACATAAACTAAAGCATATCAACTACACATATAATCATAAACTAATCAAGAGTACATGCCAATAACTGAAAAAGATGAGAAATCATACACCATGACATTGTCTCACTCCTTATGAAGGAAATCTCAGAGTTTGGTCCATGATTGTCATGCATTACATTTCTTTGGTGAAGAAGTTTACACATAATTCGTAAGTTGTTATTCTTATTCTATTTTGCGAAGCACTTAAATGATTCAGCCTATTGCTAGCTCACTGTACACTGAAATGTGAAACAGCTGAGAATATATAATGTCTGTGAGGTTTACAACAGCTCCACTACTTTCAAATGACTGCAACTGGTTATCATCGCACCTACATAAAAATGTTTAATACATTTTATTTCTTTTTTTTTTCTTATTCTCAACATCCCCTTCTTCTTCAGTAACAGTTTTGAAAACTCTTGATGTCTTTAAACAGATTGTACATTGAAAAAGCTGAAGAAACTTTTGTGAAATAAGAAAAATAGATAGTCAAAGGTTTTGAGCATTTGGGATAAATGCTCACTACTGAGAACATCACACCTTTTCAAAGTATATTTCAATTTTAAATAGATCACTTTGCCTGACTGACTTTAGCCTTGACCAGATCTCTATTTACTTTGATTTTTGTTCCTCCGGTTGACTTATAGTGAAAGGCTGTAAAAATTCAAGTTTGCGCCATTGTATTTGTTTACACAGCACAACAGGCAGCCCCCTTTACGTTTCATATTTGCGCTGTCTACCTGACCTTTACGTTTTATATTTGTGCTGTCTACCTGACCGTTGTGCCCTAAATCAACTTTGGTGGGTATTACGATACAATGACACTATACAATCCTTTCTCTTGGTAGCATGAAATCTGCCCTGAACATAAAACTAATCTCATTTTACACTTGGAAAAAAACATAAAAACACAAAAATATATCGGAGCAAAACTTTTAGTTTAAGCGAAGAAGGACTTTAAATGCATCTCAAAAATATTGAAGATAATGACCTATTTTTCAACCAAATACATATCATTTTACAGCTGAAAGTCAACAAAGCTGACCAGGAAAAGACAAATGTTGAAGTAACAAAATAATTTTCTACACTGTACACAGTTATTATACTGAGGATTCTGTAGCTTTATCCGTTCCATACTAACTTCTGAAATCCCCACAGACTTAGTATACAGGTCACCAGGTTCGGGTTAAGAGAGCATATGATTGAGTCATGTTACTCTAATTCAGTAATCAATCTGGCAGAAGAAAAGTTATCAGAGCCCTCAATGCTGACTAGGTCCTGATTGAATTTTTAACGGAGAGGGGGTGGGGGAAGGGGAGACATAAAATTAATCTTTTCCGTAAATAGTTCCCTGCCAGTAATGAGGTAGGAGAGAGAGGTGCACCCCCAGAACAAATCCTCACCTCTTTCCTCTCCGCTTTTCTCCTCTCCTTCTCCTCCTGCTCGAGTTGCCACCAGTTCCTGGGGTAGCGGGAGATGTTGTCCATGAACGCCTCGTTCTCCTCCCACTGCCGGTCCCACTCCAGGTGGTTGTACTCCGGCTCCCTCGCAAGAATCCTCTTCAGAATCTCTTGGTTTTCCCTCGTCACTCGCAGCAGCTCACGCTGGCGCTTCTCGCGGTTCAAACTGGAAGACAACGACGAAAAGCAAAGAAAAAATATCATCATTTGAGACACAAAATCATCTAGCAAAATAATTGACGAAAGAAGAAGCAGGGTTGCTTGGAACTCTTGGAAATTACTGCTAACATTACAGAGGCATAACTTTGGTAGACACCTGTTGTTGTCCTTTTTTCATTTGTACTATAGGGTGTCTCTCCAATAAAATCTCTTCAATATTCGTTATGTATCAGTCCCACTCAATATCATTTTCTTAATCTTTTTTTTTTTCTCCTTCACAAAGTACTTTTTGCTGGAAATATACACCATTCACATGGATGACTGTGTAGGCTATAATGCCTATGTTATGGATCATAATCAGGAAAAAAAAAAAACCCACAGAATTAACAGAATACAGAAGTTATAGCTTGATCACACAAGTATGCACTGAAAAAAAGAAGAATCAGGGCTGTTCCTGAGTCATATCTTTCCTGAAGCTTATAGGAGCAGAGATAAGAGAACGATCAAGTATCCCGAAGCACACAAAATCTGTGACATTACCTCCTGTGGATGTAGTTGTTCCTGTTGTCAACTCGTCCGCGAGTCCTCATGATAACGGACATCTTCTCGAGGAGGATCCTGTTGTCGCGCTCGATGACGGCCAGCCTCTCTTCCTCTAGCTGTGTATTGGGAACGTCATGAGAGGAAAATGGTTTGAGCATCCTGGCTTGACCCACGTTCAATTTCAAGTATTATATCTTTAAAATCCCACATTTGCTCTGCCTAGTTTTCATAACATACAAAGCTCATAGCATCTTCAATTTCATGTCTATACAAGCAAATGTTAAAATAAAAGTAACACTACTAGTACTAGTAGTAACAAATCTGAAGCATATTCTGTCAATGGTCTCTAACAGCTGATACATGGTCATACAGTGTATCTATCAACATTTTGAATACTTTCTTCATTCACAGGTCAACAAACATCATAAACAGTCAGTTATCCATACATAAGTTGTATATATAATTCTTGTCTTGTAAAGATGATTGTATTGTAATGTATATAAATTTGCATTTAAATCACGTTCATTAACTCAATTCAAAGAAATTTAGAGTTCCGTGACATATTGGAACATGTACTGTGCAGTACAGACAAGAAATCACTGTACGATATACCTCTGAGACTTATGGGTTAGATTTAAGGATGCCAAAATAATAAATACAAAACTTGCGATTACAGTGATATCTTGGACAAGCATTCAGTATAATATCTAATGCCAATGTCTGGATTCAACTATAGGGACTATGATTCCTTTGCTAATGATATGATGGTTTATCTATGAATCTATGGATATGGCACTGTGAGAAAAAAATAAAGAGGTACACACTCTTTAATTCCTACCTGTAGCTTCTTGAGTTTGAGATGAAGGTGGACGTACGTTGTAGGTGGTTTGGTGTCAACCATTGATTTAGCTTCTTTCACCTGAAAGACAACAATCAATTATGCAATATTATTTCACTGGAAAAGCATACAATATATAGTCAAATACATAGTTTTAAAGTTGCACCCTATTTTGCTGATATACATTTATCATAGTGATCCAGATTAATAAGGGCATACCATACAGGGATAGTATACACTGGTATATACAATGTATGTCTCAATCGAGCTATAATATAATCTATATGTGCATATATTTTTCTGAATTGCACACCGGTAAATTTGGAATCATTTTCTTCAAAAACATACATAGTATATAGTTTCACTAATTTCTTTAATTTCTTTAACCTTCTGTCACTTTATATAATTGCATATGTCATAATCATATATCAGTGATATACTGCTACAGAAATATACCACATGAGCCTTCGGAACATATCATTTATTAGAAGGGCAATTATATGCACACATATGGCATGTAATCATATCATTATGATATAACCAAATATCTGAATATGGGGAAAACAGAGTGACATTCGTACAAAATTTGCACCTTACCTTTTGCCTGTGTTCGTCGTAGTATTTCTGGTCCCATCTTTGCTGTAGGAGACGATTATGGCACGGCAAGATCGACTGATATGACTTATGCATGGTGACTAAATGAAAAACACTTGTTGATGTGCCACGGGAAGGTTATAATATACAGCGCTTGACTTAAATGCGATGATATAAACCGTATTTACGAACCCCAGTTCCACTGGAAACTGGAAGCAGAACTTCTGCTTTGAATTATGACCAAAAACAGTCAAAACTGTTGGTGAAAATCTTCTACTTGTATGTCTTCTTCTGCCACATATGATTATCGCAACTGCACTGTCCCGTACTGCCAGTGTGTGCTGATGTGTGTAGGGAACATGCAGTAGAGCGATATGGGGCAATAACAAAATAACACACGCGCTATGCAGGGGTCGCTAGGCGATCGTAAATATGGCACGGCGCACGCGCATTTCGTCAATTCGCCCTGGCCGCGACGGCAGAGCCCTCGCGAGTTCCCTATCGTAGTCATAGCAACCGGGAGTAGCGTGTTACTCATGCAGGGTCGGCTCGCTGGGCCTATTCAATCCCCATTGACAAGTGGGACCCTTTGTCACGTTACATGGTCATTTTGTACACTTCGTTTGAAGTACGAGAGAAATCTCTGGAATCATTTTGTGGCCTGCAAATATTGATCTGAGTTGGAATTAAGGTTTTTATGTAGATACTTTCCGAGTATCAACGATTGATTGGAACTAACACCGACAGAATTGCACGACGAGACATTCAAGTATAATGCTGGAATATCGCAATTCTAGCAGTACAGGCCTAACTTATTCACAAGATAATGAAAAAAAAAAGTATGTATACGAAAACATGAATCCCAGAAGAATAAGGAAGCAATATACTTTCTATATACTTTCAATATACTTTCTAGCAGACGCACTATGAGGGGCACCGTTTCTTAAAGGCGTAATTTACCATTTGCAGATGAAACAAAACCCAGCATAAGTGCTTCAAAATAGTTCTTAAGTATGAGTCAGGGATAGAAACAACCGCTATAAGAATTTGAATCAGTTTAATCCACAGTATTGCTAAATACACAAAATGCGAACAGTAGTTATAATAAAAATGTTTCCAGACCAAACAGTCTACAGTTATAGTTTATTGAGGAAAAACTCTGATATCTCTTTAAACTGGAGGCTTAGTTGCGAAAGTGTTAAGGATGTTTTGTGATACAACAGACCTACACATATGCATCAAATGTGATATCTTGAATATTTTTTTATCACTGCTCCCAAAGGTAAACAGGACCTTTAACCAAAAGGAATAGATGGAATGAGAATGTAGCTCTCTAGTAGACTGCACTCTCTCCGATATTGTAGTGCCACAAGTTGACTTGCGATTTTTTAATGTTTTTTTTTCTTCGAAATATCTAAAATATTATGCAAGTGTATCTGCCTTATGTGTGTGTGTGTGCGCGCGCGTTGGTATAGCTATAGGTAAGATATATGTGTGTGTGTGTGTGTGTGTGTGTGTGTGTGTGTGTGTGTGTGTGTGTGTGTGTGTTGTGTGTTTGTGTGTGCGTGCGTGCCTGCATGTGCAAAAGTACATGTGCATACGCTAGAGATGATTCTAGCAGGGCCGTAATGGCAGAGAGGTCTAAATTGTTTACGTGACGATAACCCACAATGACTCACAACTCACAAAAAAAGAGAATACACAGTATGCCTTTAATGATATATCTTCTTTTATTACACTCAATGATAAAACAATGAGACAATGGTAAGGTTTTCAGTATAAATCTATGTAAATGGTAGATATTTGGATGTTGAGTAACTGTCACTTCACACATCAGCAAAGCTCAGCAAAATAGTTTGAAAATAACACATCTAAAGCTTTGAAACATTGAGGAAGTACTCTATTCAGAAAGACGTATACAATGTATGGATAAGAATGATTAAACTGTACAGTGTTCAGATGGTGTAACCGTCCATCAATACTGCAACACTTTTCTTGATTTCTACGGATTCATTAAGGACACTTAGCCTAAAAATCACTCGTATGACGCTTAAGAGATAGTCATGACAGTGCGTGTATCCCATTGTCGTGTTTAAATAACAAGTTTGCCTCAACGGTAAAAACACTCTCGATAAAAACTTTGCAAGCATATTGCCAGCATAAACACATCTGATAGTGACTCTTAGCCAGTAGGCCTATACCATTAATAGGATTAATAGTATGTATTGATAATAGTACACCATTTCTTTCTTTACCTGAACAAGGTTTGACTGCTACGATTTTCAAAATACATTACAACAATATATTAAGAGTTTAAGCCTTTGCATAAGACTCGACTGTATTTTCCACATCGAAAGTATGTCAGTCGCGTAAGCAGGAGTCTATAGGTCTACTGGCAACATTGTCATTAAAAGAAGCGCAAAGTTTTTGATCGTGATTTGCATGTTAATGACCATGTACGGTCCAAGAGCATGTTTGGTAACTTTGAGGATAACAACAGGTGAGAATTAGACATAATGTATCTGTATATTGCGACTCTTTGATATTGACCGTCTTGCATAAAAATATACCAGTAATCTTTCTTTGCATAGCTGCATGCCTTTAACGGTATGACAAAGTTCTCTTTTTTTAATGAAATGCATAAGAATGTCAGAGAGTCTTTGGCCATTAAAAAAAAATGATTTTGTAATCGGCTCTTGTATACACGTACTATTGTGTTTGTTTGTTTGTTTGTTTGTTTTTAAGAGAACAATTGCTAACAGTGAAATATCAGCCTCTTGCTGTTCAATCAAAATGTTTCTTCATTAGCTGGAATTCGGGGAAATCATGGATCTGCTTGTTATATACACACACTGACCAATATCACGAACAACATAATTTCAAAACTGATCCTACAAAAGTTTTTTTGTTTATTGCTCGATTACTTTCAGATTACACTTGTATTGCAAATTGAGATTTGACGTCTATTGATTGATATCACTAACCATCATTTAAGTTACCATCTTTTATCTTGTGTGTCGTTGAACTCTCAAGTCTGTCTAGAGGATCTGTTGTTTTGGATGATTCAAGAAAGTTGAATAGTATCACAATATGTAAAGCTTGTTCAATCACAAATAGCGGCTGTATGATCTCCCACAGTGCTATGAAATTCGTTGTAAACAATATACATGTACAGCAGTTTTGTTCAAATGCGAGAAAGGAACTTCATTATCAAAGTGTGTTGACAGTGCCTGAGACATAGTCATCGTATGTTGTTTTAATTCCAAGCTTATATTTACTTAAATTATAAGTCTAACGAACAGGTAACTGTAATATGCCATGGATATTTTTATTTGTTTCGTTGCTTGTTTGAACATTATTGTCACAGAACTGATGACGAAAGCGCGCTTAGCAAAGCAGAGCTCTTTGGAATTGAGCAAATCTCAGAAGCGGAGTCAAGATTTTTTAATGGATAGCATTAAAAAAGTATTACAGCTCACACTGTAAAACGCCATTATACGCTATCATTGCTCCTCGAATAAAGCTTTCAAGAATCTTTGTATTGTAAAGACAACAACAACAATGACGAAAACAACGACAACAAGTCTCCTGGTAGGTATTAAAAGTAAGTTTCTTATTAAACAGGAAAATAAAACAGGCTGTGTAATGTATACATACTATGACAGGCTGGTAAAATAATACCAACATTCAAAGATATTTTGTGTTTTTTCCCTAAAGCCAATTTAATGTATCTATTCAACTCATATGCAAGACTATCAATGATATTAGTTTACTACACAGCTATCCTCACTTTTACACAAATAAGGGATCTAGAATGTTGTCAACTACAGTCAAGAGCGGTATTCTGATATATATTTTCGATATTATTGTGCTTTGTTCTTCGAGGTAAGCTGCAATTCATTTACGGTAGTTGTTGTATCGCCACATTGGCAATTGCCATTTTAAAACAGTTCCAATAATTGTTTTCGAAACGGCTTGTTTCTCAGCTCTAAGGTCCCTTTATCTCTTCATGATTCTATTCCTAATTACCAAACCTCTCCATATTTTCCCTTCGCGTCTCCTCAGAACTTACACCATTTTTCATTAGAGTAAACTTTCATCAACATGTCAGATCAAACTACAAACTTTTTTCCCCAGAAGAACTGAATAAAGTTGATATCGCCGCATTGTTATGCCTTTCGAAAGTTTGAATAAACAATATAGGTGTTTTCATTCAGTTGCTTATAGTAAAGACATGTTCTCTGTGACACGAGTATAAATCATTCATTAAAATGTTAAAAATAGTTTCTATTCTGTATTTATCGCGATCATTGTCAGTTTCAGGGTCAACTAAAAACGACTCGCTTCCACTCCTCTCCTTCAGCCAAATGAGAAAAGGAAAAGAAATAAAGAAGGAGAAAAAAAAAGATGTACATGTGTGTATTGATGATGTCATCACTCACCAGACATCTGGATTATGTCCCTATACAGTGCATGAGTCTGCGTTGCATGTGCTTGTATTAAGGCCGTGTCACACCAGCCTTGCGTGCGACTTGCAAAGAACAATTTTGACTACCCGGAGGTCCCCGTAGATGATCCGCACATGACAGTACCTAGCATGTAGGGCCTATCTTTAAAGTAGTCGCCCGGAGGTGCGCACGCATATTATTTTACCCGCAACCGTGTTATGTTTGTCTTTATGCGTGTATATGCGTGTGCATTTCATGTAAATTTGACGTAATGACGTTAAATCAGCACAGTTACATCATTCACAATTATTTTCATCTATATACCATATCTACACAGGCATGGCCGCGTTGATCCCTAATCCATACTGTACAAACAGTGTAGATAATACCTGGGCTTTTATTCAGTGGGAATTATATGGGAAACAATATACTCCGCCACTGTATCCACATACCTAAAGCAATATAAAACAGCTATTCAAATAAGTCACTCGAACACAACTGGAAACCTAAATTTCCACCCACACTCAAATCACAAATATAAGTCGGAGAAAGTTTCTCACTTACTCTGCACATTCTAAACCCTAGAATGGACACAAACAAAAGCCACATCACCTTGCTTTCGAAAAAGACAAACATTATACACATCCGTGAAAAGTTTGCAACGTAAAGACCTAGCCATATTATACGAATTTATCTCAAAATCGCAACCGCATTCATCGAACAAAGACATCTATATCAATGTGCCATGAACGAAAAGCTAATTTCTTTACTTACCGACATTTACAATAACAGGTACAAAATTGCTATAAGCTTTAAAATGAATTCAAACCCAGTGTTATTATCATTCACATGAGAGTCAGTTAACAAGCAATTCAGCAATAAGGTTGTAATGTGGAATGCAAATAGGAATAGAGGCAAAAATTTGGTTGACTGTAATAATGGCGGTGATGGTGATACAGTTTAATCCTGCTTATTGTTCTTGACCTTCTTCTTTGGTTCCACACATGTGACCCTTTCGAGTGCACGAGGCGAAACCCATTCAATTCTGAAATATATAGGCCCATACACCACACCCCACCTAATCGCCAGCCTTTCTCGGATCGCATGACCAACACGAATGGATGCCTACTAACTATACAATAAATGAAGTAACTGAAACGAAATTAATGCAATTTATACGTCTCGGTCAAACTGTGGAAATGAAGGTAAATTCTGCTCTCAACGTTGTCCCCCCCCCCCCCCCCATGCAGCTAGAAGTGTATGGAGAAAAAGGCGTACAATCAATCAGCCTATTTTACCTTTCGACATGATCTGTCATGCGGATACTCCCCAATTGTATCCTGAATGAATGAGATTCCCTGATCTGACCAGGGAGGTGAGACACTCACCTCCCTGATCTGACTTAATATGATGTGATTGATTGACTAAATCGTACAACCGGTATTATTTCAGTCCTTTCCGACTCAATGTGGCCATAGGCCTCACAGTGTTCCGTTTCGAAGGCAAGGCCCAGAGGCAAGGCACAATTACATGCCACTTATTTTGTTTGTATCCCTGCAGCTGAGGGAAAGGAATTACTTTTTGTCGTATGTCCCTTCTCCCTTATAGCCGCCGACGTAGCCAGCCGCAGCTTTAGCATCGAAGTCCTTCCTTCCCTCCAAGCCCTTGCCCTTGCCCGACTCGTCAAAGCGCTCCTTGTGGGAACCAGTGTATTTGGAGGTGTCTGTCAGACGATCGACTCCTCCCGCTTTCACAACCTTGGTGGCGCCCTACAGAGGCAACGTTGTCATAGTTGCGGAGAAAGGAAGGTGTTGGAAAAGAATAAAAAATCGATTAAAATGTGAAGAATCAAAAGAATAGAAAGATTCGTTTAGAATTATAACAAAAGGCTATCGCAAACAGTCAACAAAACAAAATAATGACAATGAAATCTTCAGAAAATAGAGTGGTATTGAATATCATATCGACTCCTTAATCCAAGAAGTTGTATGATATGAAAACTTACAATTAATTATCTCTAGTGGTGATGTGTGGAAATTAGTTCACTTAAAGGGATTGTACAGTACTGGTTGAGAAGGGGATTCATGTTTTGAACATTCCTAAGTGAGAAAATGAAAACCCTCTTATGAAATATGAAAGAGCATGTAATTTTAAGAAGGATTCAACGTTTATTTGATGAAAATTGGTTTTCAAATGGCCGAGATATCACAAAAAGTGCTAATAATAAAAGGAGACATGCCACAACTTTATTAGGATCTTTTTGTTTCACCTTGTTTTTGGATATCTCAGCCATTTCAAAACCGAATTTCATCAAATAAACTTTTGATACCCCTTAGAACTGCATGCTCTTTGACATCTCATAAAGTGGTTTCTGACTATCTCGCAAAACGTTAAAAGCTAAATCCTCACCTCCGACCAGAACTGTACACACCCTTTAACATATTCCTTTTTCCCCTCATTCTTCCTCTCTTCTTTCCTTTAAAAAGAAAACAACAACAACAACAACAACAACAACAACAACAATAACACCATACTCAACACTTTCTGTGCCAAAGTGACAAGTGTGCCTAAATTGCGCACCAAACCAATGGTCATGAAATAAATGTGGCACACAGAGGGTTAAAGAGAATGTTTATTGTACACATGCCATTAAAGAGAATGTTTATTTTATGCACGATGCATAACATTTTTTGTATGAACAGCTTGAACATGCTGTTCCTTTTTCCATTCCTGCATGTGTATTATTCAAATGCATCCACACAAACGCATTCAACACACACACACATACACACTCACACATGCAAATAGCTACAGACAGTGGCTTCAACGTACATGCAATATAGTCATCTTTAATGATTGAAGTAAAATAAAAAGAAAACAAAATCAGGGACAATTTTAGGCCCCTTCCGACAGATGAAATGAAATTCTGACAATTTCAACCGCAAAAGAGTGAACTCAACGCGCGCACCAGTATTTTTTTTTTATCCCTACCATCATGTACTAAACGCAAAAACGTCTCAATTGCTAAGAACATAATTTTCCTTTTTGGCATTATTATTGTTATTATTATTATCATTATTATTATTCATTCAGCCAAATGAAAATGGCAATGAAATTAACATAGCATAAATTCACACGGAAATGACACAGTTGTTGTATAACACAAAGTATGAACAAGAAGCAATACATGGGCTAGGGCTCACAAAAGTAATTATTTTACTGTTGCCCTTAGGCACATACGATGCAACTCGTAATTTTCATAAGTGTATCCTAGGGAAGACAATTTCCCACACGCAAAGTAACGTATTATAATCAAACAAGAGATATTAGGTAGTAGGCAGTTTATCAATCGACGAGTACTAATAGTATCACGCGCATGACGTTGTGGTCATGTGACTTGAACGACTCCTTGGAGGACCAGCAGGATACTGGTGTTCAAACATTCGTAGACTTTGTGTCACTTGCTCGTTATCACTCAATTTTCAATTATCAACTACTTTTGGTTGTACTTATCTTTTTCACTACTCTCATTTCACTGTTGTCATTCAAAACAATGTTCTTAGATTTGATATAAACGTAACTTTCTAACTGCCATTGGAACCCAAACTGCACTTAAAGTTTCATTGTACGGTAGTGAGTTCTAAAAGATTTAACGGAGCAGCCAACGAAAATTTGTACTTTCAAATAATTATACCCCTTTTCGTTAACTTAATGTAGTGAGGAGTGGGTTCACGTGTTCACTTACCGTAGCTCCAGGTCCTTTTCCAGCGCAGATCTTCTCGATGAGTTTACCCACGTCTTCTTTGCTTCCATATTTCTTCTCTGCACACAATGCCAGTGCAGTCTTGAATTGCTTGAAGTTAATCTTTCGTTCGGTTTTTGCCTTGACCTCTGGCCTTGAGGTCAGAGAGAAAAAAAGGAAAGATACAAGAGCAAGAGACTCAGTGCGGTGAATATTCAATTCATTTAAATTGAATTAAATTAAATTAAATTAAATTAAATTAAATTAAATTGAATTAAATTAAACTAAATTCATTTATTCTTCATTCTCATTTTCTTCCAACAAAACATAACACATACGAAAATGCAAAAAAAAAAAAGAGCAGGCGAGAAAACAGCAAACCCACTTATCAACATCATTTAATATTCTTGCCATTTCTGAAAATACATTGTAGGCTACTGAACTGTTCACTGTCCGATTGGGTACCTCGACCAAACCTTACAGCAGTAATGAAATATATGCTATACATCGATATTTACTTTGCATGCAGTCTACGTATCAAAAATCTCCCAGAAAATTCGTTCGGTAATTAAGGTGACTAGCAGAAGAGTGCTATGCGACACATCGATTATGACAGTGAAAGGCACATGTAGCGAAAGTCAACCACCTATCGTGTAAACTGCATGTTCGTTATCTTTTTCTAAATGGGTGAAGAAAAACGATTATATCTATGTATTTGTATTTACATTTCTTTTGCACTTTAATCCCGAAATACAAACAAGCAACAAACAAACAGAATAATCATTCAATGTTCCCTTCTGATTGCTCGTCACAAAGCGGCCATGGAATACATCAGGGATTAATCTATCTAGATTTAGGAATGAATAGACATAATGTACAACACATTTCTTATATAGAGAGGAAGAAAACATGAAGAGGTTTAACCGCATAGTCCTACCTGTTAAAAATGATGTCGGTATCTGTGGACGTGAATTTCTTGTCATACAGTTTGAGGTCCCGGAACAGTTTGCCGAATTTGGCGTTGTCCATCAGCGCGTCCCCGTCTTTCCCGGCGCCGAAAGCGCAGAAGGACTTGAAGACGGCTTGCAGATCGGCGTCGCTCATTGTGCTTGATTAGCTCTCAAGATGGTCGGTTTTTGTCAGGTGCTGATACCGGCATATGGGGTGGAAGACAAACGAAACGAACATTTCATAAAGTGTAAATGAGAAAAACAGAGACGCGTGGGTGGAAATGTTGATATAATATAATATATATAATAATTAATATATAATATATATTATATATTATATATTATATCTATTTATTATTATATATTATTTATCATATATTACATATTATATATATTTCTTATATATTATAAAACATCCTGAATATGGACGTCGTTTGCAAATCCTGAGCAGCACAAATTAACACACGAATGAATACATACACGAATGAATGAACAGATTAATAGATTAATTCATAAATGAATAAAATAAAAATGCATATGAATAATTTAATTAATTTGTAAACATATAGGCCTATACATAAACAACATACAAGCATTATGCATGTATGCATAGATACACACAACATATAGGCCTACATGCATACACACATACATACTCTGACATACTGACATGAAGAAAATATCAATAAAGGCTTTATTTTGCACTGAAAAAAAAATGAATTGAGGAGAGACTGACATGATATTATATTTGCACTTTTAAGATGATGTATACTTTCATTAAAAAAAATTGATACGTAGGTTAAAGAAAAAAATGAGCGCAATCAAAAAAAAAATGCGTAAAACAGTATAAAATGAGTGCATTGTTTAAGATTGTTTAGAATACTTTAGATAATTATATGCTGATTTGATATAATTTAGACTAAAGTGTAGTTTGGGGGAGCATACTAATAATGAGCGTTACTTTAAACATGCAGCTCCAATCCTGACTCTGATTCAATCTGTCAAACATTAATATGAGGAGGAATTTGGCATGGATGGAGTGTGGGGTTCAATGTCCGAAGCTTGTATTCACATCCTTAATTAGACAACATCATAACGATGTCTTTATGATAGATGAGGTCGATGTTTGATTCTGTACGAAATTGTGCATTTTGAAGAGCATTGAGCAATCGATGGACGGGCCGGGATGCCCAGTTTTACCACTGTTTACCACTTTGACAATCAAGAAGAAGAAGAAGAAGAAGAAGAAGAAGAAGAAGAAGAAGGAGAAGAAGAAGAAGAAAAGGCACGCGTTAAGAAAATGTCACGTGCAATAACATGGTATACACATACTACAAAATTATGATCAGAACAACCTCACACAATAGACTGCTTTTTGAAATGCTGGTCTTTTTACTCTATCGAATACAAGTGATTTTAAGGCCCGCATAGAAATATACGTGTGAAGAAAAAACAAACAAACAAGCAAACAGACAAACAAACAAAATAAATAGACAAAATTAAAGTAAGCCTCCGGTAAGCACTTCGGCATATAGATAATTTTCATTTGCGCTACCTTTTTCCTTCCCGCTTCTATATTCCACTCTTCCCTCGCTATCTCCTCCATATTTAGGGATGCATCATGCATTTTTGCGCTCTTCCATAAGGTATACACGCACTACCTGCTATAAATACAGAGTTTATGTTCATTCGAAATGTTGATGGATCACTAGCGTTAATCATAAAACAAAAGGCCCGAAAATTGCACGTACTGCGTGTTGTATTGATCACCCCTGGATACCCGTTGCCAGGCAGCCGCTGGTGCTATCACTCACAACACACATGCAGCACAGAGATTATCTTACAGACCAGCGAAAGACGCATTCCACGATATCGACGCACGCGATGAGTGGGAGTGGCTTTTTGTTTTTTCTTTCATACTTTTGAACATAATCCCTTTTTAAGGAATGGGGACAAGAATTTTTATATCATTGGTGACAGACATTTCAGTAATGTTCCTTTTTCTCCCCCTCGGAACTCTTGTCCTCATCTTTGATCCATTTTACGTCAAAGTTAATACTTAAGTTCCTAAACAAAGATAATTCACCTAACTTGAACATTTTTTTGTTTGTTTTAGTGACCCTAGCTAGACTAATGAAAGACACACACAACTTCAAAAACACAGTGGTGTTCTACATTGCATCTGACAGAGTTTATTCCTTCCCTGTATTAACCCTTTGAAGGTTAGCCCCGACTTTACTCGGGCAGGTGTCTATATGGGAAATGTGTGTTAAAAGCAAAATCAGCTCGTCCTTAGTGGGTTAATATTTCATTGCTCATGCATGACGTATTATCAATGGTGTCGAACAAAAGGGCTCGTCTAGTCTATGCACGTACAGCTGAAGACAAGATCAAATCAAACGGGGGGGGGGGGGGGGAGGTGGAGACCAGTGAGTGGCAGTCCTGGAAGTCCCTACCCCACCTGTAAGTTTACAGAGCAGCATGCCATTACATGAGGACAAATACTATTATACTACAATATTAGACATGCAACAATCCGTTCCATTAAAAGCGAAATGTGACTGCAAAACATGCGTAAGTTAAGGAGTGACCTGACCTCCATTACTGGCAAATTTCATGCATATAATCATGGCGTTTGTTTGGAAGTCCCGTATCGTCTGGAAATAATCATCTCAATAGGAAGCATGATCTCATCTTTACAGGAACTACCCATTCCAAGATTATACAATGTAATTCAAAATCTACCATCATTTCTCATGGCAAACCAACGCTATCATATTACCAAATTGTCATTTTTATATTGAGGGGATTCTGGCGATGATTAAATAGGTTGGTTACTTCTCATTGTATACCTTATAAATGTCGGTTTGTGAATAAAAAACCCCACCAAAATATGCAGAATGCTTACAGACTAGTTTTGAGCATCAAGCGACATATTACACAAAAATGAAGGATTTGATATATTTAGCTCCTAAAGTATTACTCCATAAATGCATTTCCCTTGATGATTACTGCAAGCGTAGCTGGTAGAAAACAGAATGGGTTGGATGAGAGAGAGAGGGGGGGGGGGGTAGAGATAGAGATAGAGAAGACGGTGTATATAGATTTAAAAGAAAATGGGTTACTCGAAAAGAATGCACCATTTCAAATATTTCAATCGGGGCAAGAGTTGATGGGAACAGACAAAATAGAGAAATCTTTATACAAGTAGGCATGTGATAGTGCTTTACATCCCCCTTTTCCCCAGTGTTCTTTTATCTCATGTTTGTTTTGCTTTGTTTTTGTTTTTGTTTTTTGCCCGATGAATCCAACGTTTAACATGTTACTCAAAATGTCAAGAAACGTAAAGTAGTAATTTCCTTGATAACGCATTTATGTGTACTGTGCGTGTACATGTGCGAATGTAGCAATAATGACATTCTGCTGCAGGTATATTGTACACAAGTGTGTGTATCCAAGGTCAAAGTCACGCTATCAATGCATTTTCTGTTAGCAGAGCCCAGAGTGAATTCACTGTGATCTTCCCTTATGGTTTGCTCAGAAGAAAATGTGCGGAACTCATTTTCGCCTTCGATCGATAGGATATAAGATCTGCGCGCATTCACCCTCACCCTTTAATCTTCGACGTGGGCGTATCACGTGATCTCATAATGCACTTGGAACAGTTGACATCTTCCGTGGCGTCTGTTACAGACACGCCAGTAATGAGCTTGGTATATGAACACATCATTCATGCAGAAGGGTATATATGTCAGTTAGCATAAGACCCAGATGATGGCCATACGAAAATTTCATTGCTTTCTTCATCGGTTTGCAATATTGTAGACGCTATATAAATCTGAAAACGGCAGACCTTACATAGTTGCATCTTAATCACTGCCATACTTTATACTCTGTGTTCAAGTTTACTTCCATCAGAGAAGTATTGTCAAACAAACAGAAGCAGCAGTTTCTTCAAAATGGATGGTAAAAATGTAAGACGAGAATGGGATATTAAAGTGTGAGGCTTAATAAGTAACGATTATGATTGGAATTGATGCCGTGGGCTCACTTCTCTTTTATATTGGTTTGGGCATGATGTGCTGTATAAATTAATTCTTGTCATCCGTGGTTTCCGCACCCCCCCCCCCCTCTTTTCACAGAGTCATCTTTACACAATAATCAATTATTCATTAAAATTCCAAATCACACTACATGTGAAAGACACACTCTACACCTGAATTCATGTCCAGCAAGGATTTAAGTGAGCATCTGTATAAGTATAAGCCTACATGGAAAATTATGGAGGCCCAGATTTGAAAGCAATGCGATTGTGGTGCGACTGCGTAACCATCCAGGGTCTATATCACTGGACTGGGAAACCATGTATAACCTAGGAATTATGATTCCCTCACTTAATTTCTATTTACTGCACTCTGAATAACACAACCTCGAACGTTGAGTGAATTTCACCAATTGGAAGTGTCTCCATGACAAGTAAAACAGGATACATTTGCTTTGCCTCAGCACTGTGTGTCGCGTATGGACAATGTGCAGTGTATTAATTCACTGAGACTCCCCCCCCCCATAATTTGACCGTCTCCCCTAAATCGTCCGCACCACCCGAACAGTAAGCCATTCATGTCCGTTGATCCGTATCTATTCGACATAATTAAAGTTCTGCCCAAGATGGTGCGATGAATGATAATGAAGGTATGATATGGCACCATGTAAGTATTTTTGCTGCAACGGCAGCTTATGCCAAAATACTGCATATTATGTACGTATATCTCGACTTTGCTCATGCCCACATGCATGTTCCAATTTACAACCATGATACAAATTATGTTACCTATAATCAACTCATTTAGTTGACACCCATGTCACTGACATCCTGTGTTGCATTGATTACTTGGTATCTGCGGCAGGTGTACAATTTGATTCATACATTGGCTCCCCCCTGACTACCGACTGAGTTGGCTCAAACTCAGTCGGTAGCGCGTCTGCCTCACGATCACGCGGCCCGGGTTCGAACCCGAGTCTGGACTGAGCAATGTTGTGTGTAAGCATACCGTCCCCTCAAGCAAGAGGCAAAACACTCTGTCCCTCGAATAGGACATAAAATGGAGGTCCCGTGTATGAGAGAGCAACAACTCATGCACGTAAAAGATCCCGCTTCATTCATTCATCGCAAAGAGCAGGTGAAGTGGTCCCACCTCACATCCAACTGGACCCCATGGAAGACCAGCTTAACGTAGCTGAATATGGGCTATCCAGCCATCTTCTCAGATGGAAAATGAACAAACAAACAAACATCCCCGTCACAGAGAGTAAAAATTATAAAAGGGTTAATCGAGCGTAACTGGTTGGATTATACACCACTGTAGTGAATTAAGAGCTATCACGGCATAAGCTTTTATGAATAGACGGTCTTGCTGCCGATGCATCTCGCCGTATAAGATTGTTTGATCCATGTGTATAGGGTCTATCATATACCTAACAGAGCGAGTATGAAGATAGCGAAAAGGGAACCAGTTTGGATTTTCAACGTGTCTTCTCCCATCTACCGTCAGCGGCTATATAACATGTGAACTGATACCAGATTAAATGCAATATGGCAATGACATGTTGGCAGAAATACCCATGCATTTTGCTCTTCATATGCCACTCGTACGTCCTAATCAGTTTGTTGCTGTTGTTCTTTTCCTTCTTCTTCTTCGGTGTGTAGTATGACGCCCAAAGAACATTAACTACTGTATTTCGATACCACAGGAATTACCCACCAACCCAATCCTCTCCACTCCAACATTTCAAACGATGCGTACACAAAAAGGTTGCCAGAGGTAACGGTAAAGTAATGTTTACCTCCGAAACCACTTTATAGTCACAGAGAAAAACTCGGAATACGAGTATCAAAGGTCAACAACATTTTCATGATAAACAATCTCAAGACCTCGTAGAGTAACTTTTGTCTTGGATACATGCATGCTACCATTAACGTCAACTTGTCTGTAGCACGTCTCACTGATTCTATTGAAGATGCTTGTAACAGCTCTAGACAAGCTTATCGATTGACCTAGCAAGGTTACAATACACCAGGCCGCGCGGAGTAAAACAGATGTTAACGTGATATCAGCTGCACTTACAGTGCAACATCCTTCGCTTTCGAGAGTGGCATACACATTACATACCGGTACATGCTATGCTGTACGTGTATAGCAGACGCTGAAAGGGTGGTTTAGTGATTGAAATCATATCATTTCAGTTGCTCTGCACGCACATGTGAGCTTTAAAAAAAAAAAAAAGAGCGCTTAACATCCACCGAATTTATACCATATTCTCACGGTGCATATATGCTGTGCGACATATTTAAAAGGTGTTAATAACATCTATGCAAGCTGTCCTTACATTCCGTTTACACACAGATAATAACATTGACTTATCAGGCTTATAAACATATTACAATTACCTAGCATCTGTACGCATTATTTATTACAGTGACGTGGATGTAGATAATCTACTTGTATCCTACTTACCGGACGACAAAGCTCTCTGCGATATGTCAGTCTACGGGCAGTAGGTGCAGGTGGGCAGGGCTGGTTTGGATGAAGTGGAGAGACCCCTATCGATGTTAGAAGTGGCAGACTGGCATCAACCTCTATTATGTTTAGAGGAATATCAGGTGCAGCTTCCACAACGAGATCGTTGATGAACCAGACAAAGCCACCGGTGCATCCGACAACAGAATGGTGTTTAATTTGCCTGATTGCCCTCGAGCGCCTTTTACTCGACTGGCTTCAATAATGACGTCTTTCTATTGGACGGTCCCTGGAGACAGACACGCCCTTCGTTCGTATAATATCTCACAAAGAGTTTGTATCTACGGATCTACGGGTATGTCGACGTGCCTCCGACAATACGCTAGACGGATATGGCAGAGATGTGAGGTCAATATCAAAATATATTATGCTGATTAGAGACCTTTATTGGAAGCTTCCTCGTCCCTGTTATGGCAACGCCGTGCATAGCAACGCAACGTTCGACGTTTGGTTGTAGATATTGAGCGTGTCACGTTTTAGGTCACCGACAGAAGCAAACACACCGTTCAGAAATCAAGGGGTGTTTCTTTATTTTACACTAGTCTATGGCCCGAGACTATAATTTTTTCTTTTGGCGACTGCAAAGCACAGACTGAAATCGTATTATGCTAATTGATCTAATTTAGGTTGCATGACGATCAAGCTCTTAAAGGACGCGTTATACTTTGAAAGCAGGTATAACCTGTCCTATAGTCGATGCTCCTGTAGAAAACGAAAAGTGCTGTAATGCATTTGATATCGATAATAAGATAGGTCCTATAGTCAGCAATGGGGTAGTAAACTTGGATTTTCTCGTCAAAGTGCATTGGTCAAACTGCCTTGTCATTTCTGAGAAAACATTAAATTCTGTTGCACTTTCCGTTGTTGTCTTTTCTCCCATAGTATTATTTTACCCGAGAACAATTTTCAGAAACGAGAAATAAAGGATGAAACAGGATTCATCCAAGACTAAAAACAATCGATGAAAAATGATATACCCATTGTCACACACAAAAAAGTAAAGTTACATTACAACGCAGATACAACATTGCACACGTTAACTCATTCCCCCCCCCCCCCAAAAAAAAAAAAACCCAACAAACAAACAAAACTTTGTCTTTTTTTTAAGTGTAAAAGACCGTGGAAAGTTTGTGTGGATGTGTGTGTGTGTGTGTGTGTGTTTCCCTAATCTTATTCTCTTTTGACCAGACGTTATGGTAACTCACATTGGCTGTATTCTCACTCTGCAGGTGAAATAACTTGTGGAAAATTTCTGTCGCCTTCCCTTCGTTGCCAACATTTACAAAGTGTAAAGACAGAAAGCACAAAAGTGAGAATGATAAATGTACTACAGTTCGACCTCGATTATCCGGCCTCCTTTTATCTGGAAATCTTTATTATCCGGACGCGTTCACGCAGTGAAGGACTTTTTTTTTCATCCAAAAATTGCGGAAAAACCCAGTAACTTTCATGGATCTATTTCACTAATTTCATAAGATGTGCATGATAGGTCTCCCATATCCGGCCAATTCGCTTATCCGGATAAGAGCCGGTCCCAACATGGCCGGATAATCGATGTCGAACTGTTATACCCTATGAGCTGTAGTCAAGAAGAGTTCTTTACATGGCCAGATAAACTAATGCAATTTTAATGTCGAACCATGAAGGAGGTATCAGTTATACCTCTTTTCCAAACCTTCAAAAGACAATTCAACGAATCAAACTTCTCAATGTATGATTTTTTTTTTGGGATTAAATATTGCCATATTGAATATTACGTCCCACGGTTCACAAATCTGTTGGTGGGTTTCATTTCTTACCAATGCCCTTTTTGGGTCGAGGCACAAAAGGATCGTGTGCTTTAAAGGACAAATCAGAAATAGGTTGTCAATGACAATTTGATTCTATTTTGCAGCGCTTCCCTTGCCTCATTTCGATAGCACTGCTCTATTCAATAATAAGATGAAGAACTCCGAATGGCTGTAAACGCGGTTTGTTAGCTTTCTGTTTGAGCAAATATGTGCCGTAAGGAGAGTGAGTATAACTGTTGTGTGGTGAGTTGCCTTGAAGAAGAACAGATTACAGTCACAACTGAAGGGTAATTGAGTACCCATTCGGTTGATAAGTGTGACATGTTTGAACAGTTTAAGATCTTTGGCATGCAGTAGATTGGGACGCGGGAGTAACATATCCCCTATAAAATAAAACAAAGCAAAACAAACGAAAATGTAAAAGACAATATTTACAGAATCCCTTGACCACTGCGTAATGCGTAAGAGTACCGAGTAAGAGGAGTGCTACCCCCAATCCCTCCTTCTCTTCCAGGGAGGTAAGACCGCTCTCTCTCCATTTCCTGCAGGACGAAGACAGGGAGGGGGTGGGGGGAGACATGGAGACATTTTTATCTTTTGGTGTGTGTGTGTGTGTGTTTTTTTTTTTTTTGTCGATCTCCGTTGTTCTTTTTTTTTGCCAATATTATAGTCTTTCTATTGAATTGTGAACTATTTTTTAATGTATACTGTATCATGGTGTAATGTGTTGTTTTATATGCTGCTACTGATATAGGGAGTCACTGAAAAAAAAAACAGCCCTGAGGCTGATATAGTGGTTTTGAACTGTATTGAAATAAATAAAACAAACATAAAGCAAACAAACAAAGAGAGAGAGAGAGAGGGGGAGAGAGGGAGGGAGAGATAGCACAGACGGGGGGGGGGGGGAGGAATGTGCACACACACACACATACACACACTCCCATTCAAATAATAATAAGAGTACAGCAATCGAAACTGTTCTTTCTGTAAAAAGAATAAAAACTCACAAAATTTGAGACAATTTCATAACTATATAGATATATATTTTTCTACGCAGAAGAGGTAGAAATCAAAGTTGATACATGCAATAGAAACACCGAACATCGATATTAACAACAACAACAACAACAACACACTCACACGTTCACAGACAAACAAACAGCCAAACACTGCATGATTCCGGCATGCAACATCTCGTAAAGTCTGCAATATCCGCGTTCCAGCTGGGCCAGTGTAAAAAGTAAAGAAGCACAAGGTCTGTAAATTTTCTCTTTAAGCCTAAAAAATAGTTCTAGTTCTATGTAGACTCAATTTCGCACTTCCACGCGTATCTGAGACTAACAGTAAGGTCCAAACTTTATGCTCCGGCATGGCACATCATTAGATTACTAGTATAGTCTCCTCTTTTCAAGACTGCACTGTGACTGCACTGCACAAGAAAGCACTGTGGGAGATAAAAAATCTATGAACATTAAAGAAGTATAAAGGCCTATCTCAAAATATGTGTGTGTGTGTGTGTGCGTTTGTGTGTGTGTTTGTGGTGTGTGTGTGTGTGTGTGTGTGTGTGCGTATTTGTGGTGTGTGTGTGTGTGTGTGTGTGTGTGTGTGTGTGTGTGTATTTTAAGTAACCTATATCTTGTACCTTCTGCAGGCATATACCACATAGGCCTATCATCAAAGTATTGAATTAATATTTCCGTTTTCTTATAAAATGTAGAGAAGAATTCCAGATTGTTTACACAACGCTATAACATAGATAGATAAATAAAATAAAACATGTATATATATATATATATATATATATATATATATATATATTCATTTTAATTATTTATTTATTTATTTATTTATTTTTACTAAGTTTAATATGTTCCAGCCACTGATCTCCGGGAGATCAGTGGTTCCAGCCGAGTAATTCAGTACTACAAGGCTAGACGTTTTTCTCTGACAGTAGAAGGATTTGTTTAGTATGGCCTTTACCTCGACCCTCCCCCCCCCCCCAAAAAAAGTGAAAAGGTACAAACAATAATGATAAACTCCTTCCTCCAAGCTTTAAGTCTCGTCTTCAATTTTTTCTGTAAAACTCAATTTCACTATATACGCACTTTCTGCTGACGCAATGGAAAAGGCATAATTAGCCCGAATCAAGACTAACACTTTTTGTTTCGGTAGGCCTATATGCCACAAAGACATATTGCATTCACTGGTGGAAACTAGAAATGTCAGTATTTCCTCTTTCAAATATATAAATAGTAAAGAAGTAGACACCTAGGCAAGCATAGTCTTTTTTTATCTTGATTTGACACATTCAGCATAAATTATTAGTTATTTCATGCATTGTAAGCTAGAAACATGTTAGAGCATACGAAATATTAAAATCAAATCTATAGGCCCTATCCACTAAAAAAAAAAAAAAAAAGAAACAAAAAAGATGTGTGTGTGTGTTGTATGTGTGTGTCGCGTGTGCGTGTGTGTGTGTGTGATAAAAACTAAAGACCTTCCGATGAAAGTTTTTGGTAGTGTTTTGATCGCGTCATGTGATACTTTTTGTCTTTCTTTCGTTTTAGGTGTAGGGGCCTATATGATTTGGTGCGATCAGGGAGGTGGAAAGTCTCCACCTCCCTGGTGCGATCATGGCGATCATGGAGCGTTGTATTTCAGATGGGTTCAAGGCACCTGCTGTGGAAAGGCCAGGGTGCTGGTGGTGGGCCGCGACTAGCGCCTGGCCGGCTCCGCCGGGTCTCCAGTCTGGGTACGTAGGGTATGCAAAAAAGTCGAGCCAGCGGTAGCCGGTAATAACGTCGGTCGGTAGCGCGTAAAGCGGTAAGCAATGTCTGGTATATTTAGTAATTTTTCGTGTCACTTGGCTTTTGAACGTTTTTCTTTTCTCGGATTTCATGTATACTGTGGTGTTGTACTTTCATTGCATGCGATTGTTACTGTGACTGTTGGTTTTTCAGGATGATAGATGATCCGACAGCGATTTGGGAAAGAAAATGTATTGATAGTCCCACACTATGAAATTCACGTAGGGGCCTATGTCATTTCTTTCAAACACACGACTCTCACTCAGTCAGTCTCGAGACTCCAGTGTGGCAGTGAGTGTCAGTACCGGTAAGCAGTAAGTAACCTTTTGTATGTTGTACTGGAGTAGGGAAGGTAGACTAGTACTAGTCTATATGGTTGCAAATTAAGCTGGCTAAAAGCCTAAAACATGAAATCATTCTATTTAGCAGCTGTTTAAACCCCCCCCCCCCACTCATTTTCCAATCAATAGAGTAGGCCTACTGTAGTACTGCCTACTGGCTAGCCGGCTAGAGAAAGGCCAAAAATGACATAAGTTTAGATCTACATCGAGTTAAAAATAGTTTGTGTCTTTGGCTTTGCCATGCTTCTTCTTCTTCTTCTGCTTCTTCTTTTCTTCTTTTCTTCTTTCCTTCTTTCTTCTTCTTCTCTTCTTTGTCTTTTTCTTTCGTTTATTCTGTTTCTTTCAGTCCTTAAGATATCTATATTGCAGATGACTTGTATACAAGTACATGTGCGGTTTGTGTTCATAAGTAGTTAGGTAGGGCAGTGTGATGCACGTATGCCTGGATGAAGGCTGTGTCCTATACGTGGTGCAAGTAAAAGTCCTAATTTCATCATGCTCTTAATTACTCCTTCTGACAGATGCCGATGGAAAGCTTCCACCGTGGGTAGAAGTACAACCTCGTGGGGTAGGTTCTTCCGTTGCTGAACAGTGCGGGGAAGATAAACATTGGTATCAATCATCTGGTAAGTCTATATTTTTGTATCTATCCAGCTGGACGAGAATGGTACCAGTTATTACAGGGCTCTAGGGCAAATACCCCCTGGGCAATTACCCCAGATCCTTCCCCTGACCCTAACCCTAATCCTAATCCCGAATATAATCCTTACCTTAACTCAAACTCTAATCCTGAACCTAATCCTAACCCTAATCTTTACTCTAACCTTTTCACTTACCAGTATTTACCTGGGGGGAAGGGGGAGGGGGATAACTGCCCTGATACGATTGACCACCAGTCTGATTCAGTACCCGGTATTGTGGTATGGATAAGCTCTAAAGTCAATATTATGATGATGAGGCATTGTTGTCGATGATGTTTCCACATACACAAATCCAAAGAAAGAATGTCCAGAAAGCTATGTAGATTTCTTAGGTGCTTTTTTGTTTGTTTGTATGTTTGTTTGTTTGTTTTTTGTTTTTGTTCTATAAAGTCTGCTCTTTCCTTTCCTGTCATTCCTTTTTTTTTTTTAGCTCTTTGTAGACTCTGAACGAAAGATGACAACTCATGACCATGGCGATCACCACGGCTGCTGTGCTCATCTCTCCCCAACACCATCCGTCACCCAGACCCTGGATGAGATGGACTGGGAGAGAGGCCTCTGGTCTGCTGCCCTCACTGGCGACCTGACCAGGGTCAAATGCTTGATCTCTGGTGGGTGTGACGTCAACAGTCTTGACAAGTCTGGATACACAGCTCTGGTAGGCTGGAATTCTAGTTCACATAGCTCTATGTGCTGTAAAGCCAGAAATTTTCGTGTACGTTTTAACCCGCTGAGGACAAGTCCTGAGTATACTCAGGCAGGTGTCTGTGGGAAATGTGTGTTGTATAGCAAAATCAGACCATCCTCAACAGGTTAATTTTGTGAATTTCACAAGACACAAGATTCGTAAAATTAGAATGCATGCAAAAGTTCTACACTGGTTTGTGTTTGTGTGTATTTGTGTGCGTGTGTAAACTGCAACATGTGGAGCTGTTGTGGCTCAGAGGATAAGATTACCTGCTTACAAGAATGCTACCCTAGCCACATAAATGTGTCGTGATTAAAAAAAAAAAAAAAGCCTAAAATTTATCCAGTGAAAGATCAGTCTGCCCTGGTGTAGTATGTACCCATTCCTGCACTTAAAGGACAAGTTCACCTTCATAGACATGTGGGTTTTGTGAATGCAGCAATATTGGTAGAACACATCAGTGAGAGTTTGAGGAAAATCTGACAATCCATTTAAAAGTTATGAATTTCTGAAGTTTTTGCTCAGTCACGACTGGATGAGAAGACTACTATAGCTTGTGATGTCACATGAGTACAACGACGTAAAGAAAGTATAAAGAAAATTCAACATATTTTTACTTTTCTCACGTATCAAAAGAACACTCAACTTCTCTCTTTCAGAAGGCAAGGGGAATAATATTACCCTTAACATACGTCAGTGCAAGTCAAAAAAATGTGCACTTTATTCAAAAAGTAAAGTTTTGTGAAATTCTCTTTTTATTTTTGTTTATAACTTTTGAACGGATTGTCTGATTTCCCCCAAGCTTTCACTGATGTGTTCTACTAATATTGCTGCATTCACAAAACCCACATGTCTATGAAGGTGAACTTGTCCTTTAAGAATGTGAGCACGCAGGTTCTTATTATGGTCAGTACAAAGTCTACGTTACCAAATCTACATGTATTCTATAGAACACATCCAATTCTGCAATTAGAGGAAATTCCTTTTTATTATTATCGTTGTTATTTCTTTTCTTTCTTTTTTTTTGTAGAGCATTCAAATATTGGCTCCAAAACTTTGTGAAGAATACAAAACCTTTGCCTATATCCATGTGAAATTGTTGTAACATTAACACCTTTCTCTTCCTAGCATTACGCCTGTCGCAACGGCCATGGTGACATCGCTGCGACCCTTCTCCACCTGGGAGCTAATCCAAATATCCAGACACGGTCAGGAGGGGCCACCCCTCTCCACAGAGCAGCCTACGGGGGCCATGGGGACATTGTGACATCACTCCTGCGGAACAAGGCAGACTGCACCCTGAGGGACAGCGATGGAATGACAGCCCTACATAAGGTGATCTGAAGGCAGTGATGCAGAGTTGTTTAAAGGGATGGTATAGGATTGGTGAAGATGAGGACTGGGCTTTTAACTTTTTGGCGGGACACCAAGTAGCCACTTATGAAATAGTACAGAGCATACATGTCTATGAGAAATTCAACATTTATTTGATGAAAATCAGTTTTGGAATGGCTGAGACATCAAAAAACAAGGTAAACAAAGCGACCGTAATAAAAAGTGGGTTCCGCCTTTCATTAGGATCACTCTGTGTTGGATATCTCAGCCATTTCAAAACCAATTTTCATCAAATAAATGTTGAATACCTCTTGGAATTACTTCCACATCTTATAAGAGGTTTCTCAGTATCTCACCAAAAATGTAAGAAACTTGAAGTTTGATCTCAACCAAAACTATACGATTCCATTAAGCTGACTTTAGTAAATGGATATAAAAGCAGACAAAGAGAACAGTACAGGTGTCATCAAAATCAGACATAAACTTCAAAATGTATGGAGTTTTGAAGTTTCACCTGTTTTCAATGAATGATGATATCAGTCACAAAGGCTCATGTGAATCAGATGACACAAAGATTGCATGGCATCACAAGCCTCCCATTGCTGCCAATCATAAATCACTAAATGTCCTCTTTTTCTGGAAGTCATTGAGAAAATATTGTCTAATTTGATGTGTTTCAATCGCATAGCAATAGTTACGTTCAGACGGGAGCCCTTAACCTCGAAGTTAGGAAACTTCGAGGTTAGAGCTTGTAGTTAGGGACCGTGAAGACGCACTCGTAGTTAGCAAACCTCGAGGTTTGCTCGATGTTTCTAGCCACGACAAATCTTATGGTTAGCGCTCTAACCACGAGCCGCGGGGGATCCCCACTCGTAGTTAAGCACCGTGTGGACGCAAACAACAACGAACTCGAAGTTAAGAGTGACCTCGCCGTAAACTCCAGCCCCGACAATTTCCCTCTGCTTCCGGGTCAACCTCCCAAACGTACACCACAAATACACTACACGTGAAAAACCTATAATGACGCACGACACAACAACATCATCTTTTCTTCCCATGCGCTTGATCTCTGAAACTGAACACGTCGAACTCGCTACTGTATTCTATATTTTTCTCCGATGCTAAAAAAATGTTTTCGACGAATATCTTCATAAAGGCATAAAGTCATCAGTGCAGTGCTATCTCTGCATACCATGACAATGAAAAAGAGTACCTGTAAGCGAGTCCGACAGGGTTGGACTAAAGAATAAATAGACGCCTTGTTAGCAGTGTGGGCTGAAACTTCCGGTTTTGTGGTTTGAACATCGAGTGGGACCCACTCGTAGTTACGGGGGGCAGAAGCTTGACCTCGAGGTTTCGTAACCTCGAGGTTAAGATTCGTCGTGTGGACACACGTCGTAGTTAGGGGGCAAGAGCTAAACCTCGAAGTTTCCTAACCTCGAGGTTAGGGCCTGCCGTCTGAACGTAACTAATAATGACTTTCAGAGGGTTATAATTACCAATGTTTTGCCCAAGATAAAGTCACTTTGTGCTCTGATTAACCCCAAATAGTCACGAGTAGATGACATCTTCACCTCAGCTAATTTGTATACGATGTAATTGTGACTGATATCACTATTCAGTGAAAATATATGAAAATTGAAAATTCCATAATCCTCTGTTTTTTGTCCACTTTTGCTGAAACTCCTAACATTCTGTTCCTATAATTTTCACTCAAATTGTAAAACTCAACTTTAATATGGTATGAAATGAAACTCAACATTCTCATGATATGGGAAAGTGGGCCTATGCTTCTAAGATATTGCCTGTTACGTGACTTTTAAATGAAGTTTGCCCTGGTTCAGATTTGCACAAAGTATTATTTTACCATTATTTAATTTGTTTCTCATTGTGAAAAAGAAAAACATTTTTGTTTGATATCAAAAATGAAATATTGCATGCTTTATTTCATGAATTACATAGTTCATTTCTACTTTGACCACCAGTGGTCACTTGCAATTTTATATCTCTTTGTCTCCCTTTCATTTGAAGGCTGCTGAAAAGGGTAGTGTGGAAATCTGTGAACTTCTGATCCGTGCAAGTCCTGACCTGCTGACAGTTGAGGACAACAGGGGACATCGTGCTATCGATTACGCGAAAGACAATCCTAAACTCAGCCGGATGCTGTCAAGATGACAAGAAGGAGAATGAATGAACCTTGGTGGGTCAAATCATGGAGGTACAAAGAAAGAGGGAGAAACATCTATGGGAAGTACAAAGGGTTAGTCCGTTACACTGAACTCTCGAGAGTAATCCCCCCTAATCCTACATAAGCAATCAGCCCAGCAGGGAGTGATCTTAAATTAGCTCACGATTGACTGGGCTTGGTGTCCGGTGCTGGTTTTGCGCATGCGCAGTTATTGTATTCGGCGTTTCACCTTTGACCCGACGCCGATAGCATAGTAACATGGTGTGCGCCTTTGACTGTGCGATGTGTGTGAACAGGTGGTGGAGCATTCTCAGGCCAGTCTGCTGCTGCATGTCCCACTCGTATACATCAATGATGTGTCTTCAAGAAATACTGAGTCCTCTGAACTATTTTTTGCCAAAACATATAAATATATCTATCAATATCTTATTAAAGGTGCATATGGTAAATACAAACAATTACAACAACAACAGAAAATGTCTAGTCAAACATTTCTCCAAATTTTCTATAAAAGTAACTGTGGCTGCCTCACTTAACGGGAGTTGCTAAGTGAGGAGTTTCGGTCGAGTTCGAAGAACGATAGCACTCCAACAGAATTTATTCCGAACAGAGAGATATGAATTTGCGAAAACAAATTTATTGGAATCCAAATCTCCCATGTAGAAGTAGAGTAGAGTAGATAAAATACAATTGGAGGCTTTGAACTGTTGAAACTGGTTTTGGAACGAAGGAGCGAACTTCGAAGATACGAGATACGAGATACAAGATACGAGGTACTAGATATGAGATGCTTTCTCAACGATGATTGGAACATGATACTGACTAGTTTGGCTTTCTTGCTGGCTTTCCAAGCCCAAGATGTTGCAAAAGCTAACTTAGTTCCCACGCCAAGGCTACCAGCAGAAGTTGGGTTCAAACAATAGGGGACTACACAATTTGAAAGGGGCCTTTGTTGTGTGCTTGGGAGGTTAAGTTTATGACTATACATAATAGAGGCTGGACAGACATAGAAATTAACAATAGGGGCTGTGGGGGCAGTGCTGCAAGCTTCATATTAAACGCCAAGTTGGAGGTATACAGGTGTATGTAAGATACATGTGTATGTAACTGTATACCAGCTATGTACAAAATTGTCACCATGAGTTATATCACAGTACACAAGTTGCATTCAGAATACTTCTGAGCAATATATACACAAAAAATAGCGATGAAATGGAATGAGAACTCTTATATCTCTTCACTGCATACTGCTGCAGTGACATGGCTCCTTTAACTGCTAACAGGCAATTACCCAGAAGAAATTTTAACGAACCAGTCATAAATTCAATAAAGATTCAAAAATTGTATAAGTGATCAGACATATAATAACATCAAAAATGGAAATGTCAACTACAGATATCGAAATGGTAATTACATTGTATCTGCATTAACAATTAATGATGAAAGCAAAGAAGGAAGTAAAGAGGGAAGAGAAAAAAGAGAATGAGGACAAAATAGAAAATAGGACAAAGTCTCTCCTGAAATACTATCTACAAAATAGATGGATAATAACTAACGACATTCACTATTAATTTGAGCAAAGGTAAGAAATATAGAGTGAGAGAAGATTGAAATAAAGATACAAGGAAAGGGTTATTTAGGATAGAGTGAAACGAGAAACAGAGAAACAACACAAAATACATGATTTCATTCAATCAAATCAAAATTTACTATGTTGGCTCCTTGATGGGGAATCCTTTGGTCTTCCGATTTACTAGGTCTCTTCTGACAACAGGAGAAGGACCAAGTCGTGAGCTGCCCTTTCCATCCCGATAGGCTGCTTTTGGCGTTTGCCTCGGTGGTCCCACGATGAGTCTGCTGTCACGGGTTGGACTTCGCGTAGGAGACCGTCGCTTGCTGGGATGTACCTGTGGCACTGGTACGATGACGATGTCGCTGACTCGAAGATCTGTCGATGGATGAGCCCACTTCTGCATTTTGAAGCGTCCACCTGGTCTTTTCTCAAGTCCGTCTTCGAGGAGGTGAGGAAACCTCTTGTCTTCGACGGAAAGGGGTTTGCTGATGGCGTCATGCTGGAAGTCAGCCTCTAGAACTTTGGGGATTTTGTCATCAGTGAGAATCTCCTTTGCATTAGTTGGGAATGCAAGGTTCTGGTACAATTCAGCCACGATTTTGTGACAACTAGCTGAATTTGTGTCAATAGGATCCTTGCAGATGCGACCCACAACTCCCCAACCGAGCAGAGATTTCTGGGCATATGGTTCCTCCTCTCCACCAGAGACGATATCCCTTGGTCGAATCGCACTAGGACAGTTGGTTCCAATGAGGAGAGAGACTTCGACGTTCTGATCGTATGGCATCATTTCCTCCGCGACCCGCATGAGGTGTGGCCATCTTTTTGCGATATCTGCCTTGGGGATTTGCGACCTGGTGGCAGGAATGTCGCTCCTGGTGAAGGCAGTTGGAACTTTACAATGTTTTCTTTTTTGTGGTCGAGAAGTTCCAGGTTGTGGACCTTGAGAGTTTCTATGTCCGAGGTGTTGTGCAGCATTGTGAGCATGAGATTGGTTTTATGGCCCCGAAGATCAAGTTTTTCGAAAAGTTTTTCCGATACAAAACTGACATCGGATTGATCATCCAGAATTGCATATTCAAGGAACTCCTTTGTTGGCTCACCAGCTTGCCTCACCCAAACTTGCACAATCATAGAGTGGTCCTTCCCTTCAACGTTTTGCAAATGACACACTCTAGTGCACTTTGACGATGCTGCTCCTTCCTGTTTGGTATTTGGCTGCTTCTGCCAAGAATGAAAGCAGGTGAGGTGCATTCCCGTGCAGACTGCACATGTGCGCCTAGCCTTGCATTGTTTGCTCTGGTGGTTTGAATGTAGCCCACACCCGAAGCATAATTTTTTCTCGAAGAAGAATGCTCGGCGGTCTTCGAGGGTGATGTTTTGGAATCCCGAGCAATCTTCGATCAGATGATTTTCACTGCAAAACGGACATGTTTTGTTCTTTGTGGTTTCCTGCATTTCTTTGATCGAAGGCATGGAACATTTTCCTTCAGTTGCAAAGGTATGAGCATTTTTTCCACTTGGCTTTGTGTTGGCTGGCCGTGGCTGCTCCCGAACTGCTGTACTTAGCTCGGGGATGTTGGCTCTGTCTGCTGCTCTCCTCACGAACTCAGCAAAGGTGGAGAAAGGTGGGAATTCCTGTCGTCCATGCTTGTCCTTGAATCGTTCGATTTCATCCCTCCATTTATTTTCAAGGTATGTAGGGAGTTTGTCAACAAGTTAGGCATTTTCCTGAGGGAAGTCTAAAATTCCAAGGCTTTCAAGGATTCCTTAGCGGCGATGACTTTTGAGAGGCAATCTGCGAAATCTTGGAGGCCCGAGGCATCGCGACTATGTATCTTCCCCCAAGAATTCAGCTTGGAAATGAATGCTGAGCTCAGTAGGGCTCAGTAGGTTGAGCTTGTTTCCATTATCAATGGGTTTGCAGTCCACCACAGAATCAAAGGTGTTTATCCAGAGAGGGTAGACAAGTGGATCCCCAGAGAAAATTGGAATGTCCACCTTCGGCAACTGGGTGGAGGCTAGCATTTGCTGATTTATGCGACCTTGCCGAAGAGATGTCTCAGCAAGTTGTAACATACACTTTTCCAGAGACGAGAATGATGATATTATGCCAGTCCGCTTGTTGTGAATTGGCTTTCGGCTGAGATGTTACTGGAGGCTGTACGGCTTCTAACGTAGGAGGGGATGTTCCTTGATTGTCTTGAGAGTTAAGGAAGCGATCGATACATTCATCCTTGTCCTCCTTTCGAATGTTCGTTAAAGCAAGATTTTCATCCTCCGATGATTCACTGCTGCATTCATCGAGTACAGCTTGCTCTGCTTCGATTTCTGCGAGTTCTCGTTTCTTACGAAGATTTCTTAGCCTAGCTTCCGCTAACTTGGCTTCGGACTCCAGTCTAGCTTCCTCCTCGTCGAATGATAAGGAAGCCCGAAGAGCAGCCTGACGTCTGCGCAGATCCACAGAACTCGCTTTCAAAGATCGGCTGACTCTGCTCCCACTGGTCTTGTGGCTCGCAACGCTAACATTTGTTTCATCTTTCACGGGATCCATAGCGAGTATCCAGTTTCAACACCTTTGTATTTTATTGTGGCTGCCTCACTTAACACGAGTTGCTAAGTGAGGAGTTTCGGTCGAGTTCGAAGAACGATAGCACTCCAACAGAATTTATTGAAACATACAAATAAAATTAAGAGCATTTCTAACACTTCTCCTATTTCTCCACAAAGAGAAATTAAGTAAGTTGTTTAGAGGTTATTGTGTTTTGATACAAACATCATTCCATGGAGCTAATTTAGCTTCATTATCAAGGGTGCTGCATGAATTTTTTGAGCCACTTGCCCAGTCAGGCAAACAAATTTTGAAATAATAAAAAACAGTGGCCAGCAAATTAATTTAACAGTATCATTACATATATATATATATATATATATATATATATATATATATATATATATATATACACATATATATATATATATCTCTATATAACAAAAATTACCATCAAATTTCTTGACTTGTGGAATCTCGAGTTTTCCAAGTTATTGCGACACGTCTTAAGGAGATGGGGGGGCATCACTAATTAAGTAAATGCGCTTCTGGGTAGAAGGGTGGATGAAGCTGAAGCCACCATCAGTTTCCATCAACATGTTATAAAAACTTCTGTTCGACGAAGCACCGTCCGACACCAAAGCTCGAATGTTGAAGCCATATAGCTCCATTATTTCAATGGCCTCCATGATGATGGCATAAAGTTGGTCACTAGACGCACTGTTTGTGGCAAAATATGCCACAGTGGAATGATAGCTGTGGTTAATGCCACGAACCATGACTGCAAGAACATGACTGGCCATTGCAGGGGCTGCTTCCTTGGTACAAGTTCTTGCATATGACGCAAATTCATCATTAAGGGTTCCGATGGATGTGAACCCAATAATATGTCCTGTTGAATGGCTGTACACCAATCCTTCGCTGATCTTGACCTCATCAAAACATAAGGTTGCATTCTTCTGGTGTGGCTTGAGATTCTCCAGGTTTATGTCTGTCACTATTCTACGTATGAGGTCTCTGTTGAAGCCAGGGTTGTTAACGGTGAAATTGGTGTATTGTTTTAGAGTATTGTGATGGGGAAGGGTGAGAAATCCAGAGTTTCGTAGAAGATCATATGTGACCGTGCACCTCAAAACGAACATAAAGTCGCACACACTGATTTTGCGTGAGGACTGAAAATAAGTGAAATGGGTCAACCTAGCGGAACTTGATTTTTTCATATTTTCTGAAAGAGCGGGTCTTCTTTAACATTATGCTAAAATTTGGTATCATAAAACGGGCAGGAAAGTGTTTTTTTTTTAAGCAGTTTATCTCGAACATTTTTGGTAGAATAGTGTGATTAGGTGTGTCTTTAGAATCCCTTTTTCATTTCTGAAAAACCATGTCCACACTCTTCACTTTCAACTCTAATAACTTTTGAAAGGATAGCGCTACTGCTTTGAAAGTTGGCATTAATTATGAACAGAATGTGTTAATGAGGCATGCTTAATTTCAGTTTAATCTGATAATCCCTTCATTGTTGTTACTCTGGTGGTTTACTTCCTGTTTTTTTGTCCCATTCATCGCACAGCCAGCACGGTTTGGTAAAGATTAAGCGCTTGAATAGGCACTGTACTTCAGAGCCTCTTTTCTCAGTTCACACTTTTCCTGAGTTTGTGCTTTCTTTCCAATATTTAGATAGGTTAGGAGAGTCCATTTGATTTGAGTTATACATCATTTTAAAGCTTAAAGTGTGCTTTTTCAGAATATGGCCTTAACTAAAAATTCATGTCTGGCGACTTTTTGTTTGTTTTGAGGTGCAGGGTCACATATACTGATGACGATTTCGCGTATAAGGCAATACATAGGCGTAATATGGCCGGATTCCATCTAGTGGCCTGAGGGTGTTCCTTCAGTCTTTTTACTTGATGGTCCCAAAGGACACGCATCGGGGAATTCTCTTCAAAATGATCATGTACAGTCTTAGTCTCAGAAGAGACTATCGAAGAGAAGGACTTATTTTCTTCCTGTTCAAGGATTTGTTGCCTTTTCCTCAAACAGCATTGTTTTTTTTCTTCTAACGAAGTCACACACTTCTTGAGGTTTCTTTGGTGAGCTCTACTCTGTGATAATTTTTTTGAAAGTCTTTCTTTGTTCAAATATCCGAAATTTGCTTTGGGGGCTGGTGAGTGGTCAGCCCGTAGGCGGTTGTGAAGACGGGAAAGATCAGATCTGTATATTCAACATTTCCTACACCATGATGTTTCACTAGTTAGTAGTGGACAGGAATTATGACGAATGGTGGTTGAGTAAGCTATATGATGAACATATACAGGTCTATTTTCCAGAAGATGGGCTGGAATAAGGTACTCTGTGTTCCCAGGGCAGACTGAAAGCTCACTAAATGTGCGAACGAGGCTCTGAACAAAGTCACGAGTCAATAAATTGGGTATCTCGGTGAAAACGGACTGCTTATTAACATCTCTGCCATTGACTTTTACCATCCATTCCCCTGTTAATGTCACAATCAAGCATTTCCCTGAATTTCCATCACTGTCGAGTGACAAAACATACAGTTTGAAATTCTTCTGGTTGACAACTAGGCTATGGCTTCTTGCTTCTCCTTCAATTTCCTTGAACAGTTCATCTTGTTCTCCTGGGGAGCATACCTTGCAGTCTCTTCCATGGGGATCAAAGCTTGCTGGAGTGATGCCAATCTCACAAACCTGCTTCTTGATTCGCTTGCAATTCCATCGGTAGATCTTCCTCTCACAGCAATGGCAAATCTGTGAAGGATGCACGGCAACATCATCGCTTGAAACATCTAGGGAAAGAGATTGTTGAATGTGTTTCTTGAATTTTTCTCTCGGATACCATCGGTTAGAGTTCTTTCGTCCACATAGCCTGAACAGAGATGCAAGCCTCCTGGTATGCCATCTTGCCAAGCAGCACACTGACTAGGCCTACCTGAGCATACGGGTGGGTCGTTCACCGTTATGCCAATGAGCAGCAAGGCAATATTGTTATCAATTTACATGTAACACTTGCACTTTTAGCTGAATTTAAGATTATGAGAAAGTAATATAATATGGCTCTTATGATATATTGATAAGAATATAAGTTAAAAAGTACCAACACGGAACCGTAGTCAACTAATAGCTGCTAAAATGATTCACGAGTGCGAAAGGAAACTCATCTACATCAACCGCCCAAGCAAAGCTATGGACGCCAGTAGACACAGGGACAAGCAAGGGTGAAGCTCCGTTGCGGTCGACAAATCAATATTTGAAACAAATGTCTAAATTTACCGATAATTTGCAATATCTGTAAGGATTCTAAAGCAGATTTCGAGGGGGGATTGTATTGTGATAAAATACTGAAAATCGCCTCTTCTTAAATACAACATTATGTGCTTTACAGTCATCTTCATGCGATACATTGCTTAACCCGCTGTTCAACATACTTGTCTATGCCAGGGAACCAGACCTTTTCACGAATTAGCTGCTTCGTGCGAATGATGCCCTGATGATACGTTCTCAGAGGCATGACGGTATGACGATGTGGTGATCGCGAAGAATGACTGTATCATCCATTGCGAGGCTGAGTTCATTTTTGACATTCGCTAGGCACTTCAACTCAGCTCTGATGTCTGGGGTAGATTGGTCGATGGTCATTTCCCATGCGTTGTCCTGAAGTGCGCGTATGTCAAGTTGAAGCAAGGGGTCGTGTTTCGAAGCGTCAACGATCTCCGCTGTCGTGATCGATGTCGGGACTGCATTTTCAAGAACGAAGTTCACATGAACTTCAGTTGCTGCGTCCATGGCTGTCTGACTAGTGGATGGATGATGCGATAAGTAGTCCACTGGGTTGAGGGGACCAGGCTGATATATGAGCTCGAAGTGGTACTGCTGGAGCTTCAACAGCCATCTCTCGATACGCGCTGGTGGGCTGGAGAACGTGTGGTTAAACAGGGGGACCAAAGGCTTATGATCTGTAACCACAGTGAAGCGACTTCCGTAGACATACAGGTGAAAGTGTATGATGCCCCAAGTGACGGCTATGCCTCTCTCTCGGTCTGCGAATATCGTTGCTCAACTGGGGTGAGGGAGCGACTAGCGAGAGCAACGACGACAGGCTTGTCGTTGGCTGGATCGTATTGAACTAGCATGGCCCACAGTCCAATGGGGCTTGCATCTGTTACCACAGCTGTTGTGAAACTGTGGGTTGAAGTATGCCACGTTGCAGTGGTCAGCGATAGCACGCTTGATGTCGTCGAAGGCAGATTGATGACGATGACCCCATTTCCATGCTGCATCTTGCCTGGTAAGCATGCGGAGTGGCTCAGATAGGGTCGCTAATCGTGGGATGAAGCGTGCACAGTACGTAGCCAACCCGAGGAAACTGCGCACTTCATCGCGAGAAGTTGAAGGGGGTGCATCAACTAGCGATTGAACTTTCGATGAGAAGATGTGTCCAAAGAACTCAATGGACGACTTGTTGACTTCACATTTCGCTTTGTGAAGTGTGAGATTCTTGTCTCTCAACCGCTGCAGGCAATCGTGAAGACGATGATCATGCTCAGTCTGATCACGACCGAAGATGAGGATATCATCGCTGATATTAATGACACCAGGTAGGCCTGCGAGAGCTGACTGAATGAAGTTCTGGAACTGCTCTGCACCGCTGTTCACTCCGAAGTTCAAACGTTTGTACTGAAACAAACCAGCACGAGTCGAGAACACAGTTAGATAGTCTGAAGCTTCATTGAGTTCGATGGATGATAGCCACTGTTGAGATCGAGTTTGGAGAAAACCCGAGCTCCATTCAGCTTTGCGATGATGTCATCGATGGTTGGGGTAACGTGTCGTTCACGCCTGATTGCTTGGTTGACAGCTCGCATGTCCACGCAAATTCTGATCTGATCTGGCTGTTTGGGTTTCTGTACGACACGAATAGGCAAAACCCATGGCGTTGGTTGATTACGCACAGGCTTGATGATGTCTAGCTGCTGGAGACGTTCAAACTCGGCTTCGACACGTTTACGAACATGGAACGGTATGCGCCTGTGGAGTTGCGTGATTGGCGTAACTGACTCATCAACATGGAGCTGACGAGTTGCATCCTTCAGCTTACCCAATGCGGTAAACCGATCAGCGAATTCATCGAAGATTGATGAGTTGACCTGTCCAGTGATGTAGTATGTGATGCTGATGAGCTGTAATTCACTGGACGTTGACAGGCACAGCAAGGTAGGCCCAGCATGCTGTGTGATGAAGAATGTTGCACAACACTATCCAGACTTGTAGCGAACTGGAAGTTCGATCTGCCCGTGCTAGAAGAGATAATGGACGAGTAGATCCAAACGCGAAGATTTGCTGGTGGGCAGGTTTCAACGCTGGTTGACGGGAAGACGTTTTACGCAGGGTTGCTTCGCTCATGATGTTGACTGAAGCACCAATGTCAAGAATAACATCGGTGTTGACACCATTGATGGAGACTGTCACGGTAGGCAGCTTGTCCTTTTGGGGAGAGTTGACCGTGAAAAGGTAGTTGTCACTGTTGGGATCCTCAGCATTCACAGTGTTGTGATGTGAAGGGGTAGAGGTAGAAGGTGTATCAAGTTCATCGGTCACACTCGAGCTCGCTGTGGTGTGATCATGCTGTGCTAGCACGTTGACATGTTTCCTGTCACGTTGTCTTTTTCGGCAGTACTTAGCAAAATGGTTCAGTTTGTGACAGTACACGCACGTTTGACCGCGAGCTGGACATGGTTTACGTGCATCATGCGGGTAGAGACCTCCACAGTTCTGACACGTTGTGTTAGTGGGACTGCGATTACTGTTCGCTGAATTGCTCGTACCCACTGGCTGTGGCATGGGCTGAGAGCGATGTGATCGTGAAGACTGCTTTGGAACATAGTTCACAGATGATGATGCATGAGTTTTTATCTCATCCGCTTGTGAAGAGGCTGCATTCGTGGCACGGATAATAGACACTGCACGGTCGAGCGACATATCCGATTCGCGAAGCAGACGTTGTCTAATGGCTGCATTGTTCATGCCAATGATGATGCGATTCAGTTATCAAGAAAGGTTTAGTGTTACTGTTCATCTCTCGGATGGGCACTCTGTACTTCTGCGTTTGAAGACTTTCCTCTTCTCCACCAATCTTGGTTATCGTGATTGTCGTTGGCACCCCACTAAGCTGCATTTCTGAAGCCAGGTCTTGCCAAATCAAGCTGAATCTTAGACCCTGAATCTAAGAGCAGATTTCCTTTCTGTTTCGTTCCCTGGTTTCCATGCAGTTCTATTGTCACGATAGGAAGTAAAGCACTAGTTGAGCTCACTGATGCTACTCTAACTCTGTTGTCATTGGTATTGCCTTGATTACCTGTAGCCTCATCTTCTGTGTGTAGGAGCGGATGATGGTAGAATGTGCATCTCTCCCCATTCTTGACTTCAGGACATTGTTTTCTGTAATTATCCAGTTCAAGCCCGGGTGTACCAGTCTGTTTTGTCACTGTTATGTGATGTGATGCTTGTGAATGTTCAGAGACGCCATGTCAAGGCCGACAATCATGACACGATTGGACACAGTAGCTCTTAAGGTTCAGCCATGTTTAATGTGCAGTGAATATCGATCACTGATATCGGTTGGTGATATCGATAACAATCGTGTATCATAACATCCCCCTTTCTCTGAAAACATAGTCACACAAACACTATTGTGAATGCATTCCTGTGGGGGTTACAGACTCTGTAGTAAGTTTCTTAAACTTACCTTTCAAACACATTTGACCTTGATATCCAGGACGAGACAACTGTGTCATTAACATTTTTACTTTGGTCATTACATCTGTGTAGTTCCAAGGTTAACTCAAGCATTAACATATGTGGTGGAATTGTCTCAAAATAAGAGTATGACTGCATATATATATCTGGACTTGCTTTTTCCTAATATTCTGTCTGTGTTCGTTTAAATACCAACACCAATCACTGGATAACATTAGGAACCATAAGCATGTCCTGCTATTGTCATATGAACAAAACGTTTGAAAAACATTGTGAACCTTTAACTTCTGGCTAGTGTTACAACTGTGACTAGCATCTACAAACAGCATTTAAGCAACACAACACTTTGGCCTTTCATTCAACACTTTTGGCCTTGAACTCATGTCCAATTTTAACACTGTTTTTGGTATGAGTCTTACCAACAACTTCTAACTCTTACATTGTTCGTGATATATGATTTCTACATATACCTTCTCCCTTTTCACACATGAATTTGAATGGTGTGTATCTTGTGCACTGGTCAAACATTTGCCATATCATGCACAATTAAAATGATTAACAACAACTTTAAGGACTTTACTTGACTCTTATCTGCATCTGTTTCTCATGAGTATTTATGTGTGTTGGTATCTGGTTGGCGTATGGATCTTACGACCGTACCTACTGACCATAGGAGTGGCACTTGAGGTTGTGTTCTGACTGCGATTTTTGCTTGTGTTCTGTGTGTCTGTGTGAGGCTGATCTCGATGACCCGGAGGGGTCTCCACGACAGACTTGCTGTCGTCAGCAAAATGTACACGCTTTCTGGGTGTAGGCGTACTGCTGGCTGGTACATCTCTCAGGTGAGAGCGATTGCATCGTAGAATCGAACCGTTGGATGTTGACACGGTGTACGACATAGGTTCGTCACACACCTGTGTGACCTTGGCGGGTATCCAGGTGTGCTCCTGAGGGTGTAGAACGCGAACTTGCTGTCCTACATGTAGAGGTGGGAGTTCCTCTCCTGCATGCTTGTCATGCGTTTCCTTCATCTTTGACTGCTTTCCAAGAAGGCATTCTGTAGTTGATGAATCTCCCGTGAGGTGATGGCTCGGAAGGCTGGTTCTGATCGGTCTGCCAAACATGAGTTCAGCTGGTGACTTCATACCGGAGTCGATAGGTGTTGCTCGGAGGTGCAATATCGCTATTTGTGTGTCCTGACCAGTCTTCGCACACTCCTGTAAAGTGGACTTTACAGTACGCACCATCCGTTCTGCTTTGATCTTATCCCGTAAGTGTACACTACACTTCCTCGGTGGATCAATTGATGGCTGTGCATCATGCTCCAGGTGCAATGATGCTGTTCCTCTGAAGTTCCCGATCCTGTTGAATTGTGCAGGATATGCTGCCTTCAGGTCGTCTACGTTCCTGATGACGCGTGACGGTGTATGGTACTGCAATTCGTGTATCGCCACAATTGCCATGCCGTGGCAGCCTGGCAAGCCTAGGATGGCAGGACCATCGCATAAAAAACTTACCGCAGCGGTAACTGCCTATTTTCTGCGGTAAGTAGGAAAACTGCGGTAAGTACAAGATTCAACTAAAATTTGCGTTGCATAAAACAGTTGCGGTAAAGTTACCGCTCCAAAACTACGGTAAGTGTAAAAAAACTGTGGTAACTTAACCTTCATAAGATGCGGTTACTACCATTAGTGACAAACAAAATGGCAGCTGTGCTGCAAGCGTTTCGAGCTATCAGTGAGAGGGAGGAGTTTGAGAGAGCGAGAAGGAGGGAGAGGGTGTTCAGAGACAGAAATCACCCGCTAGATGTGCAACGATGAGGAGATATTTAGAAAGTACCGGTTCACACGCGAAGGGTGCATCAGGATCATCGACATGGTGGGTGATTCTCTCCAACACAACACAAGAAGAAACCATGCACTGAGCCCCAGTCAGCAAATCTTCGTAGCCTTGAAATTTTTTGCCACTGGGGCCGTGATTGACACCACCTAAACTGTCCACAGGATTACAAGGAATCCGGTGCTTTTCAATTTCGTGCATAAACACACGCGCAGCAACATACAGTATATATTACGTACGCCTCACGTATTTGTAGGATGCAGAAGTAGCTGTAGAAATACAGTGTAAATGTCCTCGCGTCATCACGTTGATGGCAAGTTACGGTCACCCGTATCGCATTTATAGTTCACGCCATCTCGTCATCTCCCTCAAACCTAGCAGACGACAATATCGCTGATCCTGCGCATGTGTGACATTTTCCGCCTCGATCAAGTTCTATTTTTGTATATTTCGATTAAATTAGCTAATATCTGCTTTATGCAACGTATATTAAGCGACTATATTAGTTAATTTTGATGATAAGGCAAAGTGTCTTAACTCTAAAATTAACTAATTTAGTTTCACAAAGTTTTATGCAACGGGCCCCAGGGGTATGTCAACCACATAGAACGTCTGAGTGTTCCAATCAGTGCTCTTGTATCGGCACATGAGGTCAATCGTGCCGACACAGTTGATTTGGCTGCCGTTGTATGCAGTGAGTCTTGTCTGTGGATCTATTGGCCGATAAGAGTCTGGACTGCTTTTGTTTCCTTTTTTTATGGTATGTCAACCACATAGAACGTCTGAGTGTTCCAATCAGTGCTCTTGTATCGGCACATGAGGTCAATCGTGCCGACACAGTTGATTTGGCTGCCGTTGTATGCAGTGAGTCTCGTCTGTGGATCTATTGGCCGATAAGAGTCTGGACTGCTTTTGTTTCCTTTTTTTATGCCTCCGCCTGGAGGTGTCGCTGGAGGCAGTATGTTTTTGGGTTGTCTGTCCGTCCTTCTGTCTGTTATCAATTTTGTGGACAGTGTAACTAAAAAACAATTCGAGGTATCTTCATGAAACTTGGCATGTACATATGAGTTCTTTTTTGAGAGCTTTTGTGATAAATGCAAGGAAACGAAGGGTCGATACAGTTTGAAATTCCAACAAAATCTTGAGTGATGTAATGTCGAGCGAGTTTAGGATTAGGAGCAGTGTTCTTTTTAGCTGATTCCTGAGATACGGAAGGAGTGTGTACTTGAGGGAGGTTTTCTTTTTTGTTACCATAGTGAGAATTTTTGCTCTGGATTCTCGGGGATCTCTGATATTGTCCTGATGTTGTGTATTTCACAATGGTGCATGGGGTCGGTTTGCTTAGGGATCAGTTTATCGGTTTCGTTGCTGGGGATGTTTGGGGTTGTGTTCTGATCACTGATTGTATTTTTGACCTGCTTTGTTTCTTCAGCGTACGATATGTTGTTAAAGGTTTTGACCTTGATTATTTCCCATGCATTTTGTACTTTTTACAGCCTTTGTATGCTGCTGTGTGGTCCTCTACAGCATGCACATTTTGGATTTTCTGTTTCCTTACATTCTTTGAATTTGTGCCCTTGTCCACATCTTACACGGCACAACTTGCCATGACACTTTTCTGAAACATGGCCAAAGTGTTGCCATTTGTGGCACCATATAAGTTGCCTTACCTGGAAAATTTTGGATCCCTTTTCCACTTTGCTAGGGAGATGAAATCCCAAGAAAGTGATCAAAAGTGATTATGACAGTACGAGATTCCCATTTTCTCGGCGGTGCAGTGGCCTCGCCCATATTTTGTTCTGTTTCTTTAGTTCGATTAACAATTCATCTTCGGTGATATCTAATGGGATATTGCTTTCAACACCTTTGATATTATTGATGTCCTGTAGAGTAATGTCCTGCAGAGATCGTGCCTGCTGATATGTATTGCAACGAACATTAAATTAATTTCTCATTCGTTTGATATACCTCGCCATAGTTCCCCTCTAGCTGTGATTATTTCATTCGTGATTTGGATAGGATTCAGTCTAGTTACATTATGCTTTGGGTCAATGCTCTTTATCTTAATCGTTAGTCATTCATCCTCACTGCTCTCAAAAGTTGATCGTTTGGTAGGACTTTGGGTAGGGGATTGACTTTCATTTTCTGTATCTGTTTCTGTGCTATTAGGTCGGGGTCTTTTTGAATGCCTGATAACTTCTATGAAAGGCTGGGATGATTCATTTTCTTGGTCAGTTTCATGTCCTAAGTCCATAATGTCTAATCCTCCTTCAGCCATACTGGCCGTGCCGCAGTGTGCGCTTACCTTCTCTTAGACCAGTGGTAGAATGTCTCTTCACAGTGAACTCCTTATCTGACATTGGGACATGTATGGTCAGCCCCCCATTTAGAGACAGATCTGCTTGTATCACTTTGCTATGCAAGTACATATGCAACATGCACATAGTGAGCACTTGTTATCACAGTCCGCACACTCCTGTTGCGTTTCCTGCATTCCGGGCGGCTGGAAATGTGACAGAATGCTTTCCCTCATGCATTTTTGTTCATTTAGGATAACCGTACTGGTATCATCTCGACAGTCCGCCAATGACCTTGGGTAGGTGTACGTCAGAGTATATCCTTGATGACCATCTCCGGCACATCTGCCCACCCCCTACCATGTTTTCCGCTCCCTAGTTGATAATCGCATCGACATCGTCAACTTGAACGCCAAGGCCAAATGCCGCCGTTGTGACAACTATTTTGATGCAACCAGCGGGGAATTCCTTCAAAATTCAACGTGAGCTTTCCTTGACCGTTTTTCTGTGGATCATATCAGTTATTCTGTCAGCCCTGCAGAGCTGCCAGATCTTCCTGATTCTGCAGGAGTCTCCCTGAAAATGTCAAAATCTGTTCATGTCTGAATAAGAGAATATTTAAATCTCCCTGACTTGGGAATTACTTTTGCCAATTGAAGCAGAAATGCATGTAACACACAGATATCTTCCTAATTACTGTGTGGAATCTTCCTGATTTGGATGTTGGAATGTTGACAGACCTAGTCCTGTTGACTTTTTGTGCATCAGAATATGCATATTTCCCAAGTTTGGACATAAGCCACATGTACACGGACTCACACTGTCTCATGTTGACCGTCTAAATGATGGTTTTTCTTTGACTCTTTCCTGCTATTCTTGATGTGGGTGATAAGCCATTCAAGTGACTTGTTGGGGTCTTGAGAGGCACGCTGGACGTGAAGGAAGATGTAACAGTACTGAGTAGGAGTGAAAGTTGTGTGAATAGATCTTGGTTTATTTCCCTTAAGTGTATATACAAACATTTGTTCATTTGTTTGAACTGGTTGAAGCAAACACTCTTCACATGGACCTACTACACGTTAACTGTTCATGAAAATCTTTCTTTAATCCCGTCAGTATCATCGCCACCTGATTATGTGCTTCTCTTTGAGAAGCACTATCAGATGCTGGACATTGACAATTGAGTAATCATGCTTCATCATTGGCCAAAGAGCTGTTTCCTTCAATTCGATCTTGTTTGGCCGATGTGCCTTTTCAGACTCCACTAAGAACGAGATCTGTAATAATGAACGGCATAATGACTGAAGAAATTTAAGGTGGGGGCGGGAAGGTTCAAAGTTGGAAACTGTAAAGTTCATCAAGCACCTTCTCCCTATCAAAAAGTAGAACAGATACATGTTAGGCTATATTGTGTGCATCTTAAAGCACCTTCAGTTGGGCCGTATTGGGGCCCCAGTGGAACAATGTAAATATATATCCAGTAGGATTTCACAGTTGCTCTGTTTGATGATATACCCTTCAGCCTATATTGCAATCACAGTTTACCCCTAGCGCTCTTGTTTTTGTTTAAAATCAAAATTACAAACCGGACAGGAATTCTTGCCACCACGTGTGTGCTGCTGTCAGTCAATGCAAGTACAAAGCATACGTCTTGATATATCTCTCAAGTAGCTGTCGCAGTAAGTGTAAGCGTAGGAATGCCTTCTAGCAGACTAACCACTTCACCTATCCTGTGATTAGGTGGCCGGAAGTCAAGATCCCTGCATGCAAAACAAATTTACCTGAGCTTCCTTTGTCGACCATTAATAGTAGTTATTTAATGCAGTTACACAGTTCTGTATACATCCTATACTGCTCTTTCCTGTTTGATGTTTTCTATTCTTTCGTGGGAGGGCCATATTATGTTATTGTGTACTGTTCTTATATAGCTAAAGATCTCTGATTATGATTTTTAATTTCAAGGTTTTTAATTCACAAATAATACAAAATAATAAATACAGCATGCCCATTCACAGGTAATGTTTGTTATTCCGAGGGTTTGTTTTATTGAAATACAAGTTTGTAGAGATGAGGTTAATTTTTCCAACACAAACAAATTTCGTGCTATACCTGGCATTTTGTTGGTCCGAAAATGTAATATGATTCATTATTACATAAGTTTGTTAATCCAAAAATGAGAAACAGTTCGACAGCCCAAAAATAAGATAGGGCTCATTATTTTGAAGATCTTAAAATCCAGAAATTGAAATATGTTTCGTTATTGAAAAGAGGTCCATCCTTTTTAGCCCCCGTGACTTGGCCCCGTAGGTGGCTATCAGACACACTATAGTGACCGGAGAAGATGTATCTTTTGTCCGCTGGTGGATATTCCTACCCTTCCAAACAGGAACCAGGCAGACAAATGCCGCCTTTGCAGTAGCCAAGTGACGCTATATCTCATTGTCATAGCTCTCATTGCTGGTCATCACTTCTAAGTACAGTCATTGAAAGCATCCACCTCCTCCACGACCTCACCTTCAACCCTCAGCATCACCGGTGTATGGCTGTCATCACCCATGGGCCTCATCTCCCTGCTCAACACCATCAGTTTTGTCTTTAGTGTTTAAAGATACAAACCAGCTTCCCCACTGTCGACTTTCACACGTCCCAGCAATTCTGCCCTACTTTGGCAAAAGGAAGCAAGTGACAAAGACATTTCTCGCAAAAGTGCAAAATGTGTCTGTCATTTACACTGACGTCAATGGACTATCATGATGTCTTATCTAACATATCTCTTAGTAGGATGAGTGTTTCTGCATGAAATTTGGCCTGGAAGAAGAGATAATTAAGTGAATTACGAAAGCATCAATAACTCAAATTCGGATGGTATGTCACTTGCTTCCTTTTGCCAGAGTAGGGCAGAATTGTTCTAATTCCTCCATAGAGCTCGCACCCAAACACAATACTATGAATAAATAGGTGTCTATATACTCTTACTACCCAGTTTCAACCTTTCATTAGATTAAGGTTTTGTGACACAAATGATGTATGTTGATACATAAAAATTGTATCTCTATCAGTCTGGGTCACTTGGTGAATGTGTGGACAGTACCACCTTAATCTATACTACTGTGATTAATAAATCATGCATTAATGTAATTGTAAGTGTATCTCTGCATTTTGAAATCCATCACAGATAGCAGTAATTCTCAACTGAATGATTTGACCCCATGAAATAAATCCAACTTATACACATCAGCTCTTAATTCTTCACAAATATTTAATGTAAGCTTATCAAATTAACCTCATATTATCAAACTGTACATTAACATGAGTCTTTCCAGTCTTCAGTTCAGATTCTTTCCTAATATCAAATCATCCAGTGTTCTGTATTTGGTTGGTTTAGGTGTATCTGTAAATTGTTTTTTTCCTACAGATGCATGATCTTTCTTGATTCCAATGCTTTCGCCCGATTTTGTCCAATCAAATGCTCCTAGTGCTGTTCAGCTGACATGGGTTCCCCATTCTTGTTTGCGATACTTGAGCCTAGTTCCGTCAAAGCAAATGTCCTTGCTTGGGCAAGAGATGAGTGTTTCCACTCTGCTTGCCTCTGAGACTCTGACAAAATGAAAGTGAAATTACAAAAGTTCTCATTATAAGGGCTTGGACCCCGTTTACAGTGTGGGGCTGGGCCGAGCCGCGGCCGAGCTGCGGCCGAGCCCAGCCTCAATTGCGAGGCCGGGCCCCGCAATTTTGTTCGTTTACACTGCCGGGCTCTGCCGCGCTTTTGATTCAAACCTTTCAATATTTTGTCGTAGTGGCGCTCTGCTTGTTAACAAACGCAATTTGGTATTGTCTAGTTTTCAGACCCTTTGCCAATGAATTCCGTGGCGACTAAGTCGCCGTTCAGGCAAAGGCCTTTGCCAAAGGAAAAAATCTTTGGCAGGACAAAACCACCTTAAACTATACTAGTTTTCGACATTGAGGGGGTTAATATCCTGAATAGCGAAATAGTACGGGCAGAGGGTTTGGAAGCCAGACTAAAATTGGCCGCGAATTTGTCCCAGTTTGCGTTTACACTGAGAAAAGGCCGGGCTCGGCCACGGCCGAGACCACCTCCAGAGCGAGGCCAACACAATGTGAGGCCAATTTTGGCCTCGCATTTGGCCTTTTGCGTGTTTACACCGAAATGAAGGTGGGCTCGACCGCGGCTCAGCCGCTGCCGAGCTTTGCACTGTAAACGGGGTCTTAGAGTTCTTTATTTATTGCATATGCCTCTCTATTCCTTTTTGATTTTGTATAAAACAAAATCAGTGCAAAAAATGCTGAACGTCGACCGATTATTGGTCCGTCCGGAGTGTAAAGTTTCCATATATATCTGATATAATTTTCTGGTCTATAGAATTGATATAATTGTTAGAATGATTGTCAGTGTTAAATGTTATTGTTAATATCAGCGCATTAATCTCCTGGATGTCATTTATACGTATTATATGTTCTTAACATTGTGATTTGTAACTTTCGATGTATACCTGCAATTATCTAAAGGGATAATTGACCTGGTTATCCATACGCGTATAAACATTTTCTTGAATGAAGAAATGATTCAATCAAAATATGCTTATGACGACATTCTCCCATCATGTGTCTGATCTTCACATTATTGTTCTCCTTATGCTTTTTTTTTGAGTTGTCATTTGACTTTCCTCATGTTCTGTAAGAGCCTTAAAAAGACAATGAACTTACAAAAGACATAAATAACTAATATGCTATTTAGCATATATTTGCATAATTAGTGTGTAACAGGTGCTTCATTTGAACAGCACTCATAATTACATCAACAATTTCTCAAAATATCATGAGCTATGTGAACATTGATGCAAATATTGCATGTTCACATTTTTCATATTGAATTTAGACTATGAAATGCATGAATATCTACCAAATATATGTTCACTTCTCATGGAACTTAAATCATGCAGAAACATAGCTGAATAAATGTGCCTTGACAGAGGTAAGAAGGATGAAATATTATTTTCATTAATCTGCCAGTATGTCACTGAATGAACGAAGGATCAGTATACATCATATGACGTTTGCCAATAAATGAGAATGTTGCATCTTCATACCCCCTTAATGCTTTTTATGTGCTTATGATAGTCACCAATAAATGTAAATTACCAACAAGCGGTAATGAGTACAACAGTGTATCATTATCATAACAGAATACAAGTGTACAAATCCACTAATATTATGAATGTGCTCTAGTAGAGTAGTTTTGTAACACCTATTGCACCAGCTATATGTCTGCATTGTCACAAGTCATATGTAGAAGCATGCAAATTGTATCCTGTGCAAGTGCTGTCACAGATATTTGGCCATGATTGCTTTTTTTTTTGCCAGAGATCAAACATCAAAGGTCATCAGATTAAATCCAGTTGAGTAAAAAGAATTTGCGAGATCTGTTCAGATATACATTGGATACATTTTAACAGTGCTGTTTCTTAGAAATTAAATTGTAAATAAGTCTCACACTAGATTGCTTATGATATCTATATGATCTTGAAGTATATTAGTGTGCATTAAAAATGCCATATAATAGCGAAACAAATTTTGTTATTGCCATATTTCATGAAATGAAGAGAAGTGTAGGATGGATGTTGACTTTGAGTGAGGTTACATACTGTATTTTTTTATTGCTATAATCAATTTACAATCAGTTTGCCAAGATGGTACAGAATTTGTGTGTGGACTGAGAAGTGTTTGTGTGTAAGTGTGTAAATATGAAATGTAAATTCTGGTGGTTGTTAATGTTTGCTGCCCTCATCTCTTGAAAATTTAATGTAGTAGGAGTGGTAGTAGTAGTAGTAAGAGGAATTGTAACATGCGTGGTAGTAAGCAATACTAATGGTGGAAGTACTCTCTAGTAGCAGTGATCCAGTCAAAGTAGTACAGTGCACTCCTGTTATATCGGACACGGAATATAACGAAATTCTGGTTACAAAGAAGTAAAAATTCAGGTGGCAACATTACCCACTCTATATATTTTAATCGTTTATTTGTTCGGTTATAACGAAATTTTGATATAATCAAAGGAAATTGCTTGTTGGCCGGAGGACTTCAAATGGTACAACAGGAGTCCACTGTAATGGTACATATGTAGAAAAACAAATAAGCATTGTGTTAAAATTGAGATTTATTTTGTTTGATCACTATTAAGTCACCTGTAATGGGCTAAAAATGCTTTTTATCAAGACCCTTATTTTACTGTATAACAACCGTAGCATATAGCAAAACACAGACAGAAGCACAGAGAAAATATGAATTGAAAACACAATACAATACATTCAATATAATTAATACACTCTTGCCATGAGCTCACACGAGTGCTTACAAAATTACATAAATAGAAAGTATTTTGTAAACTGAATGAAGTAAATACTTTGACCAACCTTTTTAACCCCGTCATTTTGGACGCCACACTAATAGGTCCACATAATAGGCATAATATATATAACTCATAACGTAGGATGCTATACACATACTTTGTAATACATGTATACCTGTGCAGAACTGGAGCTGGATGTAAAATTTGTATGTTTTTAGATTTTCCAGAGCTTTCCAGAGCAACGTGCCAATACGAATAAAGTAAATGGAGTCAAAAGGGGCCTGAGCTTTCTATCCTAACAGAATCTTCGTCACAGGCAAAATGACAAACATGTTACCGAGTATGTGGAAAGCAATCACTATAATGACTACACACAACAAGCACAGTCAGAGGAGGGCTAGGGACACAGAATGTAGAAAACAAAACGGGTGGGTTAGAAGTCAAAGGCAGGGAACCATGCAGGTTAAAGGGAAGGGGATTAAAGCAAGCTAAAGGGGGTGAACAGACAAAATGCAGAGGTGGCCAAATGTAAATAAAATTAAGATGAGGTCGTAGGTACATAGGTAACGTAGGTAGTCTACAGTATACCATGAACCATTCAAACTCAACAAAAGAAGCTACATGTGATTGGAAAACAATTTATCTACAACAAATGTTCGGTGAAAGTCCATTGACTTACTATTAAACCGTGGATTCGATTCAGACCGTATATCTTTGTGAATTTCGCGCTTAGAGAAAGAGCCTCGAGTTCCATTATTTTTGTTTGACACTAATATCGGAAATGATTAGGTAACCCCCATGCTTGCAGTTTTTTGGAAATATTTTGCTCAGCACCTTGTAACATTGTATAGATTCAACATTTTTAATTCAGCCATTGTAATACTTGAGAATGTCTTTTAAGCGAGCGACTAACAGGCTGAACCTCGACGAAGATGTGTACTTTGCATCTTCGAGGGATGGTTTAGTTTTGGCTGAGATGGAGGATTCAGATTTAACTTTTTGCGAGATTATTAGAAACCACGTATGAAATATGAAAGAGCATACAATTTTAAGCGGAATTTTAAAGTTTATTTGTTGAAAATCGGTTTTCAAATGGTTGAAATATTTGAAAGTAAAGTATAAAAAAATGGTCATAATAAATGTGGATCCCACCTTTTATCAGGACCTCTTTTTTATATATATCTCGGCAAGTTCAAAACCGATTTTCATCAAAAAGACTCTGAATTCCTCTTAGCTTATACTTTTTCATATTTCCTACAGAGGCTTCTCATTATTTCACACACAAAAAAAGTTGGAAACCCGAAGCCCCATCTAAACCAAAACTATACTATTCGCGAGTGATGACCAGACGATTTTTTCCCCTGATATTCTTCCGATCGTCGTTGTCAGTTTCTCATTGTGATCATTGTTAGATAGTTCCACGTGTTGTTTGCTTTGGTATTGTAGTCATCCTAATCACCAGATTTCTAGTCATTTCAGTAATGTCCGTCATTTTCCAGTAGGCAGGAGAATTTTCAGCGGGCGGACAAGGATGTTAAATTGGCGAGTTCCGTTCTTGCGTCTTATGTATTACCTGCTGTATAGACGCGTGCTACTTACTATCTACTTGCGACCCGCGTGAGAGTTTCGAAACCGATCCGTTTTCAGTTACGAGTGACAAAAATGGGGACTGCGAAGTACCTGCGTTACAGCTGCGAAGTACCTGCGTGGGAGTTGCCTTCGAGGTGCTGCCCCTATAAGGGCCCCCTACAAGTGTTCTGCGTGTACCTCTGCGAGCAAACCCCCGCAACTCATCCGGAACGAGTTTTGAGCATGCTCAAAGCCTTAAATTGTCACACCGTGTCTTGGGAAGCCGTGCGGGTTGACTTGCGGGGAAAAATTTTTGCTACCCGGACCTCCCAACATGCCCATCGAACTACGGTCGGGTGAGATACGTGCTAGGTACTGTCATGTGCGGGTCATCTGCGGGGACATCCGGGTATCTAAAATTGTTCTTCGCAAGTCGCACGCAAGGCTTGCCCGGAAAGGTGTGACAAATATTTAGTCCTCCTTCCTCTCATCGTATAGGCCGGGTTTGTGTTTCGTTCAGCTCCACGTACGATGACATTGTACTCCCCTCTTTTCACTGTTACATAATCAGCCTTAACACCAGCAGGTAATTCTCGCAGTGAATGCCCAACCCAAGAAGATATTAACCTCCTTGAACAGACCCTAGTCCTGTTTCCAGACGTGTATGATTTTCATGACATCCTTTGTGGAGTCAGTTTATATGTTGTATCAGATGTTGAATATTTACAAAGGAAAGAAAGCATTGTCGCTGCCGCTTGTTGGCGAGTTCTGTGCATGCCATTTCGTAAAATATGTATACCACATAGCTGTAAAATAGTCTTGAAACCCAGACTACGCCCATAACAATTCGCTTTCAAGAAAGTTGACGTCATACGTCATCAATGGTGCAGAAAGTCCCCCACTCAAAAGGGCGCCGTGAATAATATGCACACCCCAGTAAACCTCTTTTCAGAGACCTTTCACTAAGGTCGGAAAGGGTACAAAATAGCAAGGCAAAAGTTGCGTGATAAAGCACCCCATACAAGTGAATCCATTGACATTCCTTCATGATAGCTTCCTGTTGACGACTTGTAGGTCCCACTCTATTCCGCTTTCTGCGGGTCGTAATGTGCGTTACGAATTGACTTTCTATGTGCATCTACAATGAGAGTGATACCACATTAAATGGTTTTCTTCAACGGCCATGCCAATTTCTCGCCCAATACTTTAATCTAAGGATGTTTCCTTGATCTGTAGATCAGAGGTAAGTCTGTACACGCATGTAGAGTTGTACACTATAATTGATGATTTTGTTCTTTTCACTTTATGCACCTCTTATCTCGTAAATGTGAATTATGCTATTATTATGTAAAAGTTTCAGATGAAAACCAGTGTTCATATATTTTAAAATATCCATCGGGATATACCCGTGATCTGCAAGTATGCTGTGTATGTCATGACGTGTCATTGCAATGGGTTTGTTTCATATCGTGCCAGTCCATTCCACGGGTAAAACGAAACATAAATTTGAAGAACGCTGCCCCAATTCGTTTTTAATATAACGTGTATTTACACGTGCGTGCATCAACAATGTTTTTGTTTTCTTGGGGAATTGTGGTTTTCTTGGATGTTGGAACACATATTTATTCCCATGTGTTCTGATATTATCAAGAATAAGTCCTGATTTTTTGTGAATACTAGAATATGCACGTACATGCATCAGAAATGCTTTTTTTTTTTAATTTAAAGATTGTATTTTTGATCTCATATTTTAATATCATTATTGAACACCTGTTAGTCCCCATTTTGTTCTGATATTATCAACAAAAAGTTCGATTTATACAATGTAGGAAGGGCAGAGGAAAGTTAATGCTATGTCAACACGCAAAACGTGATTCCAAATGGGCAAGACTTCCGTAAGTCCCCCTTTTATACACTGGAATATCATTCATACCCCACCACTTGCCAAAATGTGTGCGAATGCATGTGTGCGAGCTAACAAGGGCAGCGGAAGGGTAGGATACAATTCCACTGAGGTGAGACGAAAGTCACCTCTTTGATAGGACATAATGAAGTCTTTCTTCAAAATAGGCTCAAGTGTTGTTTATTTCTGTAGACTTGAATGGCTGAAGGCTTCTAGCCCTGTTTGTTTTGCGCTTCAAATCAACAATACTAACGATTTATCTTGTCTTGAATAAATGTGGTTTTAAAGGGTGTGTACAGTTCTGGTCGAGGTGAGGATTTAGCATTTAACGTGTTGTGAGATATTCAGAAACCACTCTATGAGATGTCAAAGAGCATGCAATTCTAAGCGGTATCAAAAGTTTATTTGATGAAAATCGGTTTTGAAATGGCTGAGATATCCAAAAACAAGGTGATACAAAGAGATCCTAATAAAGGCGTGGCCTGTCGCCTTTTATTATTATCACTTTTTTGGATATCTCAGCCATTTGAAAACCAATTTTCATCAAATAAACGTTGAATCCTTCTTAAAATTACGTGCTCTTTCATATTTCATAAGAGATTTCTCATTATCTCACTTAGGAATGTTTAAAACATGAATCCCCACCTCAACCAGTACTGTACAGTCCCTTTAAACCAGAAAGGATCATTATGTAACATTACATTCTGAAACTTGGAAATGGAAGATATTCAAAATTTAGTGTGTGACAGACTTTATGATAATTGTGACATGTTATTGTGATGACACACGTGCATATACATTGCTCGTATATCATGTATATCATCTCTCTCTCTCTCTCTCTTGCTATATATTATCTATAATGTGTGTGTCTCTGTGTGTGTGGATATATGTGTTGCACTGTGATGACATCATTGTTTCTACCAATCTGCGTGTATTCACTGAAAGCATGTGAAACTTTAAATTTTCCGTTCGATTTTGATCAGTGAAATGTTATAGTTTTGCTGGTCTTTTACTACTAGTATCTTTTTTTTTTGAAAATCAAAGTCAACTTGAACAAAGTTTAAGGAATGACATTAATTCCTTACAAGCTATAGTCATTCAGGGACCTCAGTACTCTTAATTACGATCTCTCAATAGTTTTGGTAGTGTGGAAGACAGTATCAGCAAAAGCTGGGCTTACTAAATAAGCTTTACACCCTTTTCTAAGATGTTCTGGAGAAAAAAAAAACCAACTACTACAAGAAGAAAGATGCTGTGTATTAGAAGGTCCCAGGTGTGACAGAGATAATTTGGGAAGACAACTATATCGAAAAGATTGAAATATGTTCAATTTAGCGTCCTAAATAAGATAAAATCTAGCAGACAGAACACTGTCAATTTTATTGAAATCGTCCAGAATATATATAGCATTTTAAAATTTTTCAATCGATGTTCTGTTTATTTGATTTAAAGACGACTTTTTCCCCCTTTCATTCGGTACACCTCAGTCTTTGTAGTGAAAGATACGTATCTTGTACTTGCAATGCTACTGTCAGCATAGCATTCATACACACACACACACACACATATATACATGTATATTTATATATATGATATATATATGTATATATATATATATATATATATATATATATATACGCATTTGTAGCATGTTATAATTAGTGTATCACATATCACGTTATGCATCTCAAAATGAATATATCACAAAGTTGTATATTTCAAAACAATACAAAAAAGAAGAGTTGCTTCGTCCTTGTCGTTGAAGAGAATCTCGATCGATCTTGTGATGTGTAAATTATCATGTCTTCTTGTTCCCTGACCATTTTTTTTTTTTTTTTTTTTTTTTACAGGTAGACCCGATTCCGGGTCCCAATTCTCAAGATGGTGGGACGCAACGAGCGAGTGAAGAATTTTGTGTTGGCGGCGCTGTTTGGTTCTTCGGTTACCCTCATTGTAATCAGTCTACTCTTCCATGACACTAGCCGGTCCCAGCAGGTGATAGGAGCACCTCTACCACGCCTGCAGAACACTGGCCCAGCACCGTCACTTGCCAAAGTGGTATCTCCTCAGTCATCTTCAGCGAGTCATCCTATCCGTAGCGATGGGGGCGTGCCATCGAAGCCAACGTCACCACTTAAGTCACCACCAAAGTCACAGTCAAATTCACCGCCCAATTCGGGCACCGAGCTGGAACCGAAATCTCCGCCGAAGCCGAGCATACCGAAGACCGTCCCGACGAAACGCGAACGCAGACTGATGGAGGTCAGAGAGGAAGGGGCGCGAGCAATACGCGACAACCCGCCCATACAGCCCAACCTAACGGTACCTCCTTCGGGCTTGGTCGAGTGTCCTAGCAACCAGAGACCGAACGACACTGCAAGGATGAAATTAGACTGTAAACGGCGACTCCCGCAAGTCATCGGGATCGGTGTTGAAAAGTGCGGCACTGCAGCGGTGTCGTTTCTTCTGTCTACGCATCCGAACCTCGTCCATGCATACCCCTTCGAGGTTTATTTCTGGACTAAGCACATGTACAAAGGAATGGACTGGTACCGGAACCGTATGCCCGTGTCGTCCAAATACCAGCTCACTATGGAGAAGACCCCAAACTACTTCACGAGCTCCACTATTCAGAGGGACATTCAGCGAATGATGCCGGACAGCACAAAGTTCATTCTCGTGGTGCGAGATCCCGTAGTACGCGCTTTGTCACATTACGTCCACCTGAAGGTCAAAATAAAGAATCCGGAACACTTTGTGGACCGTCCCCTGAAGCCTGGTCAGCTTAGTCTTTGTTTTATAAATAACACCTTCGAAACGACTGTGGTGCGACCAAATGGTGCTCTTATGGATTACAACTGCATACTGACTGGTGGCATATACCACCAGAAGTTCACTAGATGGCTGAGCGTATTCCCGCGGGAACGATTCTTCGTCATCGATGGCGACCAATTTCAGGCCGACCCTCTGCCGATACTCAAAGAGCTCGAATCTTTTCTTCAACTGCCCAAATTCTTTGACGGTTCCCACGTTTATTTTGATGAATCGAAAGGTTTCTTCTGCAGACGGGGCTATAAGCCCAAACAAACATGTCTGGGCGACGGGAAGGGAAGGACACACCCAGTGATCGGAAAACGCGTTGAGCAAAGACTACGTGAATTTTTCAGGCCTCACAATGAAAAGCTGTTTGAACAAATAGGAAGAAGGTTTGACTGGAAATGATAAAAATTTCGCCCTGCACTAGAACGGTCATCAGTTGGTTAAAGATGAGTATGAAATTGCCTACATAATTATGCCAGAAAAAGAAAAAACGTAACATCATATCCGCATAGCCTTCCTTATGGTGTGCATGGGGCGACACTTTGAAATGTAATGTCCCGTTTTAATTTGGCGAAATTAAAGATGTTTTAACAAAGACGTTCTGACACTTAGTCTTGTAAAAGCAAACCAGTGATGATTTCGAGCCACTTTATGACAGAAGAGGGATAAGTTATAGCCATTTAAATGTCCTTTGAGCATCCGACACTTTACACTAGTCATCTTACAGACTTTTTTACGTCAAATATATGCTGGAAATAAAACTTGACCGACTCAAATCAAGTCCAAAATGCTAAATCGTGTTTTGTTGAAAGTTTTATGTTTGGTGTTTGCGTTCGATTTAAAGCACATCTTTTCATGCAAGAGGTTCCAGACCACATCTTGACATGCACATGACAATAGCTTTACATTGTGAAGTAGTCTTACAGTCTTCAGGGTTTGCTTCTAACTTCATATTTGTCAATCGATTGAAATAGCTTTACATTGTCCGCGTTGGATGTACACAAGGGAAAGTATATTCAGTTTCTTTCTATCGCGCGCGAGCACACACACACACATACACAAACAGTACACAAACATATGTGCGTGCGTATGTGTACTTGTATGCGTACAAAATTCAAAATTGTGTGGTTACCCTTTTCATTCATATACAGTTGAAGAGAGCCAATTTGATGGAATCCAATCATTTTTCCCTATTTTCAAATGCAGAATGCAAATAACGTGGGTATCCTAAGTCCCATATCGTCAAGATTGGTGTTTTCCATGATTACCTCTCACTTTGAAAGGATTCGAGTTTTCTGCACATGGTCTTACGAGGATTCACTACATTATAAGCAGAGTAACAAGATGCCGCAACACTTATTCACATTCACTTCATCCGCTTTTAAGAAATATTCTTCCGCCAAAAAAGTAAGTGTTTTAGAGAAATTTCTATAGCCTATATCCATGTTTTTTATTCCAATTTTATGCCACTTCAGAATGAAATGTTAATGACTGCACTGAATCAAATGTGTTCTCCTGTCTTTATTCAACTGGAATAATGGAAATATTATGCATTGTACACCTGAGTAAAATGGTGGCCATCATGAAACATACAAATGTATTTATCCCTGATGAATCAATGTGACAGAATAAACCTGCCTTATGTCTTCCTCTATCATAACATTGCGCTCTGCATTCAATGAGTATATATTGCGGAAGTTATTCTTTTTATTTCTATGTTTCGTCATTAGTATGTGATTCGTTGTTTCTATTGCGACTGATTGACAAATTGCCCTACATGGTCGTAAATCAAAAACACATCATTCGGTGTTGGTAGCCATGATAAAAATCATAGAAATTATACTCGGGTCACACTTGAACCAACGATCATCCCCTGATTTCTACAAGGGCGTCATATCCACTAGACTACTGAGCTGCAGCCAGTTGGTCCTGATCACTAGTAGCAGCGGGTGTACTGCGTATTTATTCAAGTACTAGTGTAATTAATACATGCTTCAATCCACGCTTCCAATATCGCAGTATACATGATGAATAATGATCGCGTCTGTACACTGAGAAATGTCAAAGAATCAACTTCAAATTAGAAGTGAGTTTGACCGACAGGTAGCCATCAGTAGCCACGTCATGAGTGATTAGTACATAGTACGCAATTAAGGCAAATTGTCTCCGAGCCTGCATGTCACGAATCATGACATTAAAGGGACTATGTAATGCAGATGTATGTTGACTTGTATTTAGATATAATACCAAGATCATCACTTCTCTGACAAATATAGTATTATATAATATATATATATATATATATATATGTGTGTGTGTGTGTGTGTGTGTGTGTTTTAGGACTGTTTTTCTACTTTGCATTTTTCTTCAGATTATTAAGATACGACCACGAAAAAAGACATTCCAAATCAAGATTCTGTCAACGACATCATCTGCTGATAACTGCTAAAAGCACTAATATGATTAACAAAAGACATTAGAATGCATCTAGACTGAGCATTCCATGCGATGTACAATTTTGCTGATTATGAGTATACGTACATGTAAAAGTACCTGACTTACAGATTGTCAGATGATGTCATTGGCAGAATCTTATTTTGGAAGTTATTTTTTGTTGATGTGTCCAAGTAATCTGTGGAAAATAGAACAAATTTAATATGGCACGCGTTCAGCTATTCATTAGATCTATACAGAGTGCGTGTTGAGGGTATCATGAATCCACACAAGTCAACATGCATTTGAATTGCATGCCTAAGTCCTTTAAGTTCCATGTGGATAGAGGGTATTACCTGCACAGCAATCGCCGATACGCTATTAGAAGATTTTGTTGATACAGTCAAGTGACAGTGTACGAGAGTGTTGATCGTGCTAGCTTCATTAATCTTTAGAAGCGGCACGGGGGGGGGGGGGGTTGAGGCGGCACTCCCTGCAAGCAAACATTCACACACAGACACAGACACAGACACAGACACATACACATCCCTATATGTCGCATATATATATATATATATATGTCGCATATATATATATATATATATATATATATAATATATTGGGTAACTGGAGGAAAATGCTACATCCCCCTCCCCCCTCCTAGCCTCCCCGGTTTATGGCTCTACATCTAGACCTCACCACGAGCAGCAAGATTGGCGACTTGACACTCTTCTCTACATTTGCAATCCACAATGCGTGGCGGCCCTTGTTAATTTAGTCGCATTTAGTTTTGTTCGACATGTTGCCACCGTGATTGGTTTATTAGCTTGGCAGTTGGCATTGAATGACAGAAAATGACTTGTCGCCATTCTTTGGTTATATCAATTCTTCCTCTCTTTATACAGTACTTACCGTGGATACACCGATACTCGAAGCTCACTATCACCATTGCTATTACGCATGATATCATGTCTGACGGTCGTTCACAATTCCGTCTTCAGCGAGGCTGAACTTCGTCTGGGTCAAGGTTTAAATATCTTCTCGATGAAAGTGTATCGTCTTCTGTCTTGTAAAACCACAATCACTGTCATCATACAGAATTCTTCAAAGAGTGTTTCACGATAAGATACAACCTCAGGTTCCCTGGTGATATAAAAAGGCGATCGTCTTTGCATGGAACGTCTCCGGTCGTGTACTTTTTATTGTTCAGGGTGCTACTGCCGCGATTGAGCGACTATAGCAGTACATTGTGTATTACGGTTGACAGAAAGTGCCAGAAAAATGTCTCTTCTTGAACCAGCACAGGCGTCCATGTCGAACTACTCTCTGTACGATAGCTACTACAATACGCACCGACATGTCATGCTCTCTGTCATTATTCCAATAATTTGCTTGACAGTCGTCAGCAATGCTCTAGTCTTGCTGGTGGTCCTGAGCGAGTCAAAACTTCGCCATCTAAACTACTATTACCTCAACAGCCTCGCCCTCTCGGATCTCGTGAACGGTCTGGTCGGCGTGCCCTCATCTCTGTACTTCCTCGTAGTACTGAGTCCCCTAACCTGCTCCTTCGCAAGCTCCCGCCTCTTGTTTCTTTCATCATACGTCTTCTCCGGCGTGTCCTTGTCGCATCTCATAACGATCACGGCCGACCGCCACTTCGCCATCACGAAACCGTTAAAGTACGTGACCGTGGTGACACCGAGGATGAAGGTCGTAGGGATCACCTGCTCCTGGCTGGCCGGCATCATCTACGGTGTCGTTGCCGTCGTAAATGTTGGCTCTGTCGAAAGCGGAGATGCGGACCTTCAACTTTGCTCCGTATGGCGCTACACGAAGACTTTCAGTGTACAGTTTTACGTCATATCCGGCATGGCCATTTTAATCCTTGGCGTTCTACTCTGTTTCTGTAACCTGCGTATCCTTCGCATTGCCATGAAACAGTCTCGACGTGAGATGAGGCAGAAGAATGCAGTAGCTACAAACGGCAAGAAAGCTTTCATCCCGGAGAGCATGCGACAAGTCAAAGCGATCCGCGTAATTACCTTCATGGTTTGCGTGTTCTGCGGCTGTTGGTTTCCGACCGCCATTCGCTTTCTTTTGAAAGCGACGATGCAATTCAGCCCCCTGCAGAACCTTGTTGCCATAGACGTGGTGACAGTAACGATTAGCCTCGGCTCCCTGATAAATCCGTTTGTATACTGCGTCAAAGACAGCACGTATCGGAACGCCTTCGCTAAATTCAAATCATCAAGCAGACATTTATTCGTCCGCACTAAAATTCACGTCTGAATTTGTTTAACTTCAGGTAAACAGTGGGCCTTCTTCCCATCCCCGAAGCTCGAAGCCAAGCACGCTTTGACAATGATCATAGTATAGCCATGAAATAACACTCGTAATGAAATAACAGCGTATAGTTATCCAAAACTAAACTAGCAATTGACACGCTGCCACCCTATAGGCTTTAGTGTACAAAATAATGACAAGTTAAAGGTTTGTTGTGCGATAAGGCACCAGATTCAATAGCACTAGGGGAAAGAGCTAGGATGCTACGTTCAACTCGGCTTTGCACAAGAGAGCCTCACTAATTATACCTAACTCGAAAGTTGTTCCATTGCACGAGTGAAGACTATTCATTATCTGTTTTATCAAAAAAAAAAAAAAAAAAACCTCTGACATAAATATGCTGTTACCATCTTAGTGCGGGATATAACCAGATGCAAGCTTGAAATTTGGAGCAACGTTTATGACGTCATCACGTCCAATTCCTGCCACTTCGACTGAAATCCTAGGGAGGTTCTTTGGAGTCAACAGGAGTAGCCCACTATACGTTGACGTGTGTTTCCGGTCGACCTGAACGGCGTTACGTTCGCATTATAGAGTTGTATTCCCAAATGTCTCTAATCACAACAACAGCAAGGATAGTATGAAACAGCAAATTGGATAAAGATCCCGTGGGACTAATACAGACCTACAATATATTGTACGCCTATATGCTCACGTCATCATGCGCTATCCATATTACTGTTCGAAGGTGTATGCACGCTCAATTACAATTTATTGTAATACTACAGCAAAAAATTGCAATGGCACGTTTCGGCGTAATGTGATGAGTTGACATCAACCAATCGGACACACTATCGTTAAAGTATTGATACAGATATCCTCCTGTACTCTGAGATACATGTATATCAATACTATTTGTTTGAGAGTATCTAACAGTTTTAATCTATTCCCAGTACCTTAGTTATTGAACCAATGAAGCACAAGGCGAGCTCACCTTGTACCTCCTTGGTCGGACCAAGCACAATGTTCAGCAATGGAAGAACGATCGAGGTTATAGCAAGCACAATGTCGTTTTAGCTACTCATTCGGTTTATCTTCGCGCAAAATTTACTTTCATGTTCCGGTGAAAATACCCATTAGAATGGGTTACTTTGACTTTGACAAGACTAGATATTTTTTTTTTTATGCTGACATGGTTTTGAAGTATAGCAAAATTTCCTTCGTTATAAACGTGGATGAAACTTGGCTTGATCCCTTCAAACCAGTCACTTATTTCCTTGCCACGAAGGAGATGGACACACGTATGCACATGTAGTTTAAAATGTGGAAAATGAAATACATGAAAACCGTACGTATTGTAGTAAACTCAGATGCAGTTTCTTCTCAAAGCAGACTCATTATTTTTCATGATTATTATGTAACAATCTTTAACACAGGGATGCAAAACATTTTCATTAATTGTTTGGACATAATTATTGTTTATACCATGGCATTAAAGGAACATAATTATTATGTTACTTTCACTGTCTGTGTTGTATCCCGTCCACCCCCCACCCCCCCCCAAAAAAAAAAAAAAAAAATTGTCGGTCCAGTTCAATAACTCAAATCAACTGCATATGCCTGTCAGTGAATATTCAGTTGGCAAGTATGCGGCCTCTAATCACATTCTGCATTGCATGGTATATGGGTGTAACATTAAGATTGATTCCCTTAAACAAGGAATGCCATGACTGTGAGTTGTCTATGGGAGATGAATGGTGTAGAGAATGTCTCGTGAGAGGCGATATCATTGGAGAAGACGATATCACGTCTCCCTTTTTCGGAATCAAAGTCGGAGGTCGGGACGAGAACTTATCTAGTCCTCCCGGTGGCACTTTAACATCTGAACACGAATTTCTTCTCGGATGACTCATCTCCGATAGGAACAACCATTTCTAAAACATTTTTAAAGCCGAAGAAAAGGGGCCATAAAAGCAAATAGAACTCAGGGAAAAAAACAAACAAACCAGGAGACCAACGAATAAACTGAAAAACGTATATCAAATAACGTATAAGTAACAAGCAAATACTTCAGACGAAATCAATGATGGTAAAATTTGATATAAAATATACAAAGAGAGAGAGAGAGAGAGAGAGAGAGAGAATGATTTATGTAAATCTGTTTCTTTACGTTGAAAACATTGCTATAGTGTTTAATTTTATTACTTTGCTGGATTAACGAACCTTCGACATTACCAACCTCAATTCATTTTCGGACTTACGAATCTTCGGAATAACGCCATAAATAATGTTCAGATTAACGAACTCACATTTTCATTTTAAGTGGGGGCGCTGTGGCATAGTGGATAAGACTCCCGACTCCTGGTCGGAGGACCCGAGTTCGAATCCCGCCCAGTGCTTACGTCCTTGGACAAGATGCTTTTACCCACCATGTCCCTCTCGACTCAGGTGTATAAATGGATACCTGGCAACTCTAGGGTGATAATAATGGCAGGGCCCTCTGGTAGAGCAGTGGTAACACTGAAGAGGCCACCCTGGGTAAATAAGACCGTATTATTATTATCATTATTATTATTTTGGGTGTAACCGACATCTAGGTATACGCAATTTGTGTGCTTCGGAATAAAGAACCTTTGAAAAATCGCATCTCACTCCAAAATATGCCGTTTAACGAAATCTACTGAAGTGTGTTTGTGTGTGTGTGTGTATGTGTGTGTGTGTGTGTGCGTTACACCCTAATGTAGTGTAAGCCTGTACGTGGTCTGATAGATGTAAATTGAAGACGAGATAGGGACAAGGCATACTTTGAACAAGTCATTACTTTGCATAGGAGAGTAAAGGGGTGTGAATATTTTCTTTACTTTCATCAGTTTAACAGTGATAGCCCATACTTACACATATACTGCAAGGCATCAGCAAGCTCAACCAGTCCCGATCATTTCAATGGCTGCACTAAAAGCAGGTGAAACAAGGCGCGAGAAAAATAAATGTTTGTGATGAGCCTGTTCCCATTGATTTACGTGTCTCAGACCTTCGTGCAATATGTGAAAATATTAACATATTATTATGAATGACAGTCGTGGCATTCTGGCAGGTAAATTGTTTATTTTGTTAATGATGGTAGTTCTGAAGAAGAAAGAGGTTTCATGGGAGTCTCCAGCCGAAAGCGACAGATCTCCCTCTTTGAAGCCATTTTTGCAAGATCTCCCGCTCTCTCGCTTGAGTTTGAATATCTCTAACTCTATGTTTCTCCCGCTTAAGATATATTTTCATTCGTCCAAGATTTAGCATTTTTTCTCTTTGGTGTTGTCATATCAGTATAGATATGTATAGTATGTATAATATAGATTACTATAGCACCAGAGAGTATTAGACCTGTAACCCAAGCGTGCTATTCTCATGGTCTGACATTCGGGTATTCAGCGGCTGGAGTGAAAAACAAACCCAAGAGCGGGATATTTTTATGCCTCCGCCAACGAAGTGGCCGGAGGCATTATGTTTTCGGGTCGTCCGTCCGTCCGTACGTACGTCCGTCCGTACGTCCGTCCCGTTTTGTTTTTGTCGATATCTCAAGAACCGTGAGGTGGTTTTGCATCAAACTTGGTATGAGGGCATATCCTGGGGGGATGATACTTTGTTTGGATTTTAGGGTCACGGGGTCAAAGGTCAAAGGTCACAGGTTATTTTGTGAAAAAAGTTGAAATTTCATGTTTTTCTCAATATCTCGCAAATGGTTCAAGGTATCTTCATGGAACTTAGTATATATGCATGTACCGATGGGCAGTGATTATCTAGGGAAGTTGGGGGTCATGGGTCAAAGGTCAGGAGGTCAAAGGTCAAGGTCAACTCCTCAAAATATCACTACTTCTTTATATTTATGCAATGGCTGAAGGATTTTTTTTAACTTGATGTATGCATGTATAACCCAATATATATTCTGTGGGAAGTTTCTTGCCAAAAGGTCAAAGGTCGAAAGGTCAAAGGTCAAGTGAAAGTGCTAAATTGCACTTCTTCCTCCATATCTCAAAAGTAACTCAAGGTATTATCATGAAACTTACATATTTATGCATGTTCTACCTAACACTTATTCTCTTTGGAACTGTGAGGTCAAAGGTCAAAGGCCAGGTTTAGATAATACTATTTTACCATTTGATACTGAAATTATACTTTTTCTCAATACCTTGAAAATTACTCAATGCATAAACTTATAAAAGGGTCCAAAGTCAAGTAAAAATCATCAGTTCCCCCAAATAACTGCACTCTGACGTTTTAATTATTCATCCAATTGAACCTAGTTCTAGGAAAGTGAACATTCAGCACATTTGTGGCAAACCTGTCATTTTAATATTTTGCCATTTGTGTGAAACTGTCATCACATATTGTGAAGACATTGTACTATAGACCTATTAAGAGAACCATGCATTATGGCGAAGGCATACACCAGTCGCCGTAACGACATTTCTAGTTGACAAGATACGTTCTCCTTTTTTCCATAATTGGCTTTGAAATTCCATGAAACTATAAGTTACGGTACATCGTAACATTTCTGATGATAGATTACAGAACAAACACACACAAAACCCCCCAAACAACAACAACAACAACAACAACAAACCACCCAACGTGTGAGGCTGCTACCACTACAGGAACCTTGCGATTTGACACGGCGATGAACAATGCAACGTCAGAATTCAGAATCAAGGTTTTCAATCTATAAAATTTCTGTTTACTTTGATCCCAGATTCCAGAAGTATAAAATACATGACTGAATTACATTACCTCTGACTGTGATTACTTGTGAGTCACGTTCTAAAAAAAAAAAAAAAAAACACGTTTAATTTTGAGCAGCAAGACTGTTAGTTGGTCCGGTGTTTTAAAGCTCGGAAAAAAAAAGACAAATGCATGAACTATAGCTGTAAAGAATACATGAATGCATTCCTTTGTTTGGTTTTCCATCTGTAGCCAAAAAAGCTCATCATGTTCCATTCAAAACTTGTCCGGTGCTTAAAGTTCATGGGAAACACCTCCCTTGACCTTTTACTTATCAGTCACCTCATGCTAATTATCTTTCCGTGTTTTTTAACAGCTTTAATCCAAACCAAGTAATATTACAATGTGACAATTTCTAGCTGAGATTATGGCTGGAAAATAACATTTGCAAAATCATATCAGTGACTTTTGTCCGTAACCTTTACCCCATCATCTCATGGAAAAGAGCGCGTGATTAATTTCTATTCTACTAACTCATATTACTGTATTGGCCATTCATGGTGAATGTTATTATCATGTTGTGGGACTCGGGACGGTCAGACAGTTGGACAATCTAAAATCACAATGCCTTTGGCACCAGTCAGGGCATGAGGCATGAACATCAATGTCAACCATTTAGCAAGGAAAAATACGGCACTTCGCCTCCTGTAATATAAAGCTCTTATTTTGAAATCTTATTACATTCAATTTGATACCTCAATCGCGCTTTAGTGTTCACGCTTACATTTTAGGTATTTTACTTCATCGCAATTACAACTTTGAACAATATATAGGTCAATGCTAAGGCTAAATGGTAATTTTGTTTATTTCAGCTGGGAGGTGCTATGAATAGAGAGGCAAAACTTCATAATCCATGCAAATACAATTTTTTGGTTCTAAAGCATTAAAATGGGATGAAGTCGTGCCAAGCGCCGCTCTATGTATATCTCCAACATGTCCAAGACGAAATGTGGAGAAGAATTGAAAGTTTCACATTTCATTAAATTACAAACTGTATGTCAATGTAAAATTATCAAAGAAATACTAGAATTTAGAACAGTTCAGAACAGTTTAGGAAGGAATTCATAGGTATCCGCCTACACATGTATTTCTGGTTTCCTCGGCAATGCGCAAGTCGGAATGAAATGCAAATTAGGTTCCCGTTAACACTTGATATTTTGTCCATGACGCGCATAATTATTTGGGCATGGTAGTTCCATATCTTTTAATCTGGCATATTTGACCTTTTAAATAAAGTAACACAGCGTCTTCTGCAACGTGTTCTGGATTTTAATTCGCTGCTTCAATTCAAAGCATACACATTCATTGTTGCCAGCACATTGAAAAGGACAGCGAACTGCGGGGGGGGGGGGGGGGATGCGATGCTAGTTCTTATCACTGATACCCTCTTTTGTCAATGCACCCGAGTACCACCTGTAGTTCAGCGCACAACTTAACGACGAGGCTGTGCATGACTTCAAGGGAAAGCATTTACATAGTTCTTCCTCCATTAATCCCGACCGATTTTTTTTTTTGCTATTTTTTATAGTCACAGCAAAATTTTGTATATCATGCCTGATAACATTATTTGTTTGATGTTATCTATCCCACAATACTTAGTAATACTTAAAGCTCATACCTAGTATACTTGTAGATGAGTAAATAATGCAAACTCTTTTTTTTTTGCTGTTGTTTTTGTTTTGTAAAATATACTACAATGTGATTAATCTTTGGCTTAAATGTTATCTACGTAGCCGGAAACAGTCATCTCTGTATCCAGGGCACTAATCCAATCCCAGAATCATTTCATCAGGTGTATGTCAAGGTTTCATCCCAGGACCATTGTTATTTTTGATATGCATAGATGATGCGGTTAATTGTTAACAATTTTTTTTTTTGCGTTTATTCTATTCGCTGATGATACGACTTTGATTGCCTCTCACTAAAATTTTGAGACTTTGGTCAGCAGGATCATTATTGATTTGAATACAGTATAGACCTTATAATCAGCTTGTTTGTAATAAATTATCTTTGAATATTTTGCAAAAAAAAAATTGTTGTTTATAGAAATAAGCAAAATACAAGATCTTGATAATGTCAAATTAAATATCAACAATATTTTGATAGAGCAATGCTCTGTTGTCACATACCTTGGGGTACAACTCGATGACTGCTTGACGTGGGATTCTCATATAATACTGCGGCAGAATATTCCGGATTGTTGGAGTTACGAATACGAATGTCAAGACTGCTTCTAATATTTTGCTCCGTTAACACCATTGTTCCACCGCTTTCACACATTGAGTGTTCATGACTGCAATGTCCTGCAAGATGATTCTCTGATACATACTAGTTTATTTCACCAAAAGTCTTCCTCCATGTTTTGATACTTGGAACACGTAGAGTCACTTCAATGTTTGAATAGCTGATAAAAATGGGATTGTTTTATGTATAGTTTTCCTTTGTTGTCCTTTGATAAGCCCTATCATATTCTACTGTAGTTCATGTATTTTAAACTTAGCTTGCTTTGTAAGTTGAACACAGTCTCGCCATTTATATAACTGCTATATGCTTGACTGTTTTATTGAATAAACCATCTCAATCTAATTCGGTTCGTGCTCGTAAAAAGTCCCGCTTTATTCATTCATCGCAAAGAGTAGGGTGCTTCCTTGGTGAAATGGTTCCCCAAATCCCCAGATGCCACACCAGAAAACGGGCGAATGATGCCGACCTCTCCTGGTTCATGCCAGGTGACTAGCTGTAGCCAGCAAACGGTATCAACCAGACAAATTTGAGCCGTAGGAAGAAGAGGAAGAAGAAGACTTTTGACTTTTCAAAATGATACTTTCATCACACTTGCACACCTTTCACATTGGTGCATAATATGTAGTGCTTACATTCACATTATTTTTAAAAGGGGGAAATATACTCGCCCTCGACTTTTTTTCTTTTTCTTTTTTGCATTTAATACATCACGGTTGGCTTACCGTTTCTATATACAGTAAACTGGATGCAAATCAGGGTTTCTATCAATAGTAAGTGCAAATGAACTGGTTTTATGATATGGCCGTCAAATCAAACAATAGACATGCCTGATCATCCCAAATATGATCCAGGGTGATCAGGAGAGAGATCCATGTTGACGCCTGGGCATCCTTGGACATCCGCGAGGCCAACACGGCAACTTCTGGAGGTCAGAAACATCTGGCGTCATCCGGGGACTGCCGTGTTGGCAGAGCAATCCGGGATGGTCCATGTGGCCACTGCGTATAGCTGCCGTGTTGGTCCGTGTAAGAGCCTTTCATGTACTAGTAGATGCTGTGTAGGTACCATTATGTTCAGGCCTTATCCGTGTAGCTGTCGTGTTCATACCGTGTGTAGAGTCATCAACGCTCGTCGATGCTCCATCCAGGGCGAAACTATCCCGGATCTCCCCGGATCATCGTGTAGATCCTTGAGGATCCGTGTTTGAATGATACTTGGACATGACTGCATTATTACAACATGTAAAAGAGGTTTTTCGAAAATGCGCAATCAGCTTGATTACAAATTACACATAATAATATAAATGAAAGACTAAATGATTTTTTTTTTTCAACGGATATACATGATTAGCTCAGATATGCTAATGTGGCCAGGTTATAGAGTGCATGCTCTGCTCTAGCAGCAACGAAGAGCAAATTTTGGGAGGCAATAAGCTCTACACACTTCATGCGTTCAATTTAAATGTACCAAGCTAAGCGTGACCTTAAAGCAAAATAAGCGTCATAATACTGACGATGATATTATATCAACCACGTGATATTTTCCCCGTCAATCGTGAAAAAGTGAGTTGTGAGACCGTCGTTTCATGATGGTGCTCATAATATGTTGTTCCGTAACTTGTAAAATTTATGTTCGAGAATGACCCTGTTCTTTATTCTTGTTGTCCAGAAGGGGGTCGGATTTAGGAACCGAGAGGTTTGATAGAGCCAAAAGAGGGTGCTCTTTCAGCTGATGATCAGATAATTTGATAGGCACACGGCTTCCCTGCTTCGACCTCGCGCGTGTGGGACCAGTGTCCAGAAGAGGTCGAAGTTGGGCTTGACCGTAGACAGGAGACGTTATAGGAGATTGTGGAAATGTCAAGGGCAGGTTGTATGGCCTTGCATGTGAGAAACAGGTGTAGGATGGTCCCCCCCCCCCCCTCTTCGTCGCACCATCCACACATTGGTGAGATATCTGGATTGAAGTGATCGAGGACTGTGTGTGAGTGGCGGCAGGACATTATGCAAAAGTTTGTTTTGGATGTGTCCGTCTCTTTTGGAGGAGGGAACGATGGATGTCAGACCAGTGAATTGTCGTTGTTGGTGAAAGCACATCGTTTTCTTCCCAGGCTGTTGACGTGAATGACGGAAAAGAATTCACTGACTTGTGTAGGATGCGATATACATGATATATGGAGAGGGTAGGCATGATGAATAGATTTCGATTGCCATTGATTTTGGCCGAAAGGGGTGAGACGATGCCTGCGGAGATGTGATGAAGGGGATGTGTGGATGATCGAAGTCCGTCAGTAGTCAAGAAGGTAGGGAAGTGTTCGATGAGGGATTCGTGTAGGTGGGAAAGTTCATGATCAAGGAGGCATAGTGACGAACGTCGTAGAATGGGGGGGGGGGGGTTTGACGTCGCTAGCTGAGAGCAACTTGTCACTGGTCGGATTGATGAGATCTTTGACGAGTTGATACCACTTGCGAAGAGTCTAACAGGGAGAGCCGTGTGACCTACTATTGGACTTGGGTTTAGAAGGGGATGGTTCAGGGGAGTACGTGTTCATCACATTGCTGAGGGGGGAGGACGACGTTTCAATATGGGCTCCTAATGTTTTGCAAGAACTTAGCAGTTCAGCGTAAAATGGGGGCAGGCTACAATCATATTTTTGTTCTGAGTTAGTGAGGATGAGATGAGAGTCTAATGCAAGGTTCTGTACTTTTGGAGATTGTATAATCACATTTTGTACGCGGGCTGAGGGAAGAGGTTCAGAAACCGCCATAAGGATTCGTGCTTGGAAACAAGCTCACCTCCACATTCCTGAAACAAGATTTGTTTCTTTAATAAGTGTCTCACGAAGTTTGTTACACCAAATAAAATTAACAAGCATCTCTTGTAATCCATTCAAAGCACTTTGGTGTGGTAAAAAAATGTCAAAACAATGAAATATTTTGGAGGCAGCTAGTTGGTTGGCAACTAATCTTCGCCTTAAGGGCAGACTTTTTTAGAGTGAACTCCAACGGGACAGAGTTTGTTTAATTTTCCTTACATTTAATCATGTTACATTGATGTGAACTGTTTGTTGTTCTGTTGTTACTATCCAAATGTACTCCGAGGATGACAAGCCCCTCGTTGTTCCATTTAAATCCAAGGGGTTTGTCGCTACGATCTGCCCATAGAGGCCGAGCCACAGTCCCTGTGACTTGAAGAAGAAGAAAAAGAAGAAGAAGAAGAAGAAGAAGAAAAAGAAGAAGTCGTCTATGTGAGTCGATGTATCAATCAGTCTTATTTTGGTGTATTATTATTTTCTTCTTGGTCTGCATTTTACCATCATTATTAGTGTAACCATTCCACTTTTTTCTTTTCTTTTTTAGCATTTACATTTTTGAATCAAACTTCGTTGTATTGAACTGAATTGAACTGGATTGAATCGAATAAAACTGAATGGATTATGTTCCTTTTTCATTCAATTCCATGTGGTGAAAATGAATTAACTCAGTCTGGTTTCTCTATTCCAGAATATTGTACAGTCCTTGAAAAGTTATCAATTTCTCCGAAAACCTGCTCGCCCTAGGTTGACTTAAGTATCTTCCGAAAGCACATTCCAAACTGCCGTTGTACACAGGATGTGATGTACATCAAATGTTCCTTAAAGGGGCATAACAAGGTCCGCTGAAACTAATGTTAGTATTCCCAGTGTTCTTAAGCTGCGAACTATGACAGAATGAACTTGATTGAAGGAACTTTCCTGTGATGATATTGTATATGTGACCCTGCGTCACAAGACCAACAATAAGCCGCCAGACATGGACTTTTAGTTAAGAGCAGATTCTGAAAGAGCTGACTTTAAACTTTAAAAATGATATATAACTCGATTAAAATGGACTCCTCTTACCTATCTCAATATTGAAAGAAGAAGAAGAAAAAACATATACACACTCCCAGTCTCCGGGAAAGTGTGAACTGAGAAAAGAGGCTTTGTAGTACAGGGTTTATTCAAGCGCTTACTCTTAACCAAGACGTGCTATGGATGGAGGAAAAACGGATGTAAACCACAGAAGCAACAACATTGAAGAGATTTTTAAATTAAGCTGGAATTGAGCGTGCTTTATTAACAAATTCTTTCCATGATTGATGCCAACTTTCAAAACAGTAGCAGCATCCTTTCTAAACATATACAGTTGGAAGTGAAGAGTGTTTTTTGGGGTTAAAAAAAAAATAAAAGGGGGACTCTGTATAAGACACATGTAATTATACTATTCCAAAAGTGTTCGAGAAAAAAAAACTGTTAAAAACACAATTTCCTGTTCATTTTATGATCCCAAACTTTGGCATAATGTAGAAGAAGACTCTCTCTTTCAGAATGTGTGAAAAACTCAAGACTGGCTAGGTTGATCCATTTCACCTATTTCGATCCTCACTAAAAATAGTGCGTGTGACTTTTTGTTGGTTTTGTGATGTACGGTCACATGGTATGATCTATGTTGCGCAAACCGCCCTCTTTAACTGTCAATATTAGTGCAACCTTTTGGACTTTGGACAAAACGTTGTACCGCATTTTACACCCGTTGAGATTTCCCGCCACTCTATGTTTGATTAATGTTAGAGTAAACTTGGTGTGCGACATGAAAATGTGCGCCATATTTGAAGCGACCGATGACGACACTAGACAGTAAGTTGCTCATCACCACTTGATTGGAGAACGAACAAGTGCGAACTGGAAGGCGCCATATTTCACTTATTCGTTCCAATTGGAAACGAGGTTCATAATTAGGTCAGTCTATCTGGCGATGTTTACCACAGCGTTTAATGCCTGAAAATCATGCAGGAAGGCTCGGCTTCGCATTCGTGATATCTCTTTCTCTCCGCGAACTGTACAATCATGGCATGGGTGTTTGCCATACGAAAATCACACCCATAGATCAGTGTTGCTGCACGCCATATACAGTGACCTGCCTTCAGAGTACTAACACTGTGAAAGGATTAACTCGAGTCCATTGCATCCAGTAAGAAAGACAAGGTGTCTTGTTTCCTCCTTTTGTATAAATGATGTGTTTCAGCGACTGGCAAGCTGACGATTGTCTACACTGACTGACCAACGAGTGGTGAATATATAAGGTAAGAGATAACGTGTTAACCTGCTCAAGACATGAAGTAGTTACAGAAAAAAGTCACTTTAAATACAAGTGTGTAAGTTTTTTGTCTGATCAGATATGCCACATGAAAAGCTAGACCTAGGAATTGTAGAATGAGCGTGGACTTCCCTATTTATCGCCTACAGGGGATCAAAATGTCTTTTTAAAAAATCGTTTGTAGTCATGGTTTCTTTTGTTTGGGAGTACATGTCTGACGAGATAATGTTCTTTCATGAACATCTTTTAAAAATCGTATGTAGTCATGGATTCTTTTGTTTTGGAGTATTATGTCTGACGAGATAATGTTCTTTCATGAACTGATTTAAGCAACCTGTATTTGCTGGTGTATATGAGAAAGTAATGCAAGATCATCAGCGAAAACAAGGTCATCTAATGCTGAGAAAATGGACCATCTGATATCTCTTGAGTGGTCTACAGCTGTTCCCTTCACCCATTCAATGGCAATTATGAAGAGAAGTGGAGACATGACACAAACTTGTCTTACTCCAGATTTCACTTCAAACTTTATACCACTGCTTCCTACACTACATGAACAATGTAAAAAAGCTCTTTATGACAAGAACTATATCGCGTGGTATTCCATACATACGCAGAATTTGCCACAAGCTCTCTCTGTGGATACTATCGAACGCCTTCTCAAAATCAACGAAATTAACGTAACTCTGTCTTTGCCATTCTGTGCACTGTTCGATGGTATTACGCAGTACAAAAAATTGGTCGATGCACCCCCTTCCTCTGCGGAATCCTGCCTGTTCCTCTCTGAGCTTTTGGTCGACTGCATCTGTCAGACATTTTCCAATGATCTTTGAAAAAAAAATCTTGCAAGGTATCGATAAAAGGGTAAATCCACGACCCACGACGGTTTCTACTGTCCTTCAGATCTCCTTTCTTTGGAATTTGGACAATTACACCGTCGGACCAATCTCCTGGAATTTGTTTCCTTTCCCACATAGCTCTGAAGAGTGGCCCAAGATATCCAGCTGCTATCACTGGTTCTACTTTAAACAATTGAAGGGGTCGGTGCAATAAAGTGCTAACCCACACTTTTGTCAAAATTGAGTTACATGCATTTTCATGATCCTTATCCTTCACTCTAACCTCCGTGAAAATATCATATTTGAATTCAACCAATAAGATGGCAAAAAAATGCATGCATTCATGTTTTATTCATGTAAAATGTATAGGCTTTCCAAACACTCAACAGCGATTATCTCAAAATGACCATTGTGTAGGTTAGCACTATATTGCACCGACCCCTTCAATTCTGCATTGAGGTTGTACCGTCCAGGAGATTTGCCATTTCTTGAAGACTTAATAAATAATCATCTAATTATCTTGATAAATTTACCCTTCTCCCCTTTCTTCGCGACATCTTCTGCTTGAGATGCTAGACCATCTACAGGTAGCTCCTTTTATCTGTTCTTGCTTTTCTCTTGACTCTCCTTTTCATTTCCTGATACTTACAATTGTAGTTTTGCTTAAACCTGTAACACGAACGAAAAGCAAACCCGGAATACCTAATAGACAACGAATCTGATAAAGAAAAGGAAGTTGGAATAAAACTGCATGCAATGATAAAAGGTACAGTTTACCTTTGGGAGTAGTGATTTAAAGAATGTTCAAGATATCACATTTGATGCATATGTGTAGGTCAGTTGTATAAAAAAAAATCCTGCCATGTAGGAGATATCATTATTTTTCTCACTAAACCATAACTGTAGACGGTTTAGTCTAAAAACATTTCTATCTATTGCTCAAATTTTGTATATCTAACAATACAATTAATTTTACTGACTCGATTTTTTACATTGGTTGTTTCTATCCCTTACGCCCATTTTAGAACTATACTGAAGCACTAAAGCTGGATTTTTGTTTCATCTGGATTTTTGTTTCATCTGAAATGGTAAATAATGCCTCTAAAAATAGGACTGCAAAAGGGAATTTTTAAATTTGCATTTAAAACAATTTATTGACGACGATTCAGGGATGTTCGAGTCAAGGCCATTCCAGAATTTCCGACCTGTATGTACTAAATGCATTCTTGTAGGGTAGGAATGTATAACTTATATTTTTTTTTAAAACATGGGAGTAAAAGCATCGTGTAATTCATATTTGGTTAGCTGGTACATAAATATCCCAAGGGAGTAAGTATAATGTATAATCTATTTAAATCTTTGATAGGTTATTACTTTTGATAATTTGGCTTGTCGGTGATAAATAATTTGTACAATTGATAATTCTTATAGCTCGCTATTGCATTCAAATCGTATTTTGGAATAATTCCCCCATTCCAGTATGCTATAACGTCGAATATAAAGTACGTAAAATAGGCCTATGTATTAGAAAAACATGCTTCATTAAGCTTCTGTACCCAAACACCCAAATTTCTTGACAGTAACTTACAAAAATAATTTGTTTGTTCCTGCCAAGATAATTTACAATCAATTAAAAGACCAAGAAATTTAACTGAATTTGTCTGTTGTTAGTTACCCCTTCGTTTAAGATTGAACCAGGTTAACAAGTAATTTTATGACTAAACACCATAAAATTAGTTTTGTTGAGATTTAGGGATAATTTGTCGTGTTGAATACAATAAGTAACATGATTTAACTCAGAGTTAAGCATTTCAAGTAACACAGTAGGATTTTGGTGCGTCAAAAAAAAAAAAAAGACTTGAATCGTCCGCAGAAAAGATGAAAGAAAGGAGTGTGGACGACTTGGACAAATAATCACAATAAAAAGAAGTGGTCCCAAACAGGGAGCCTTGTGGAACACCACATGTTATATTTGCTGTGCTTGAATTGGAATCATTAATGTGTACAAATTGTGATCGATTTGTGAGGTAAGCTCCGAACCACTCCAAGGCTGTGCCACGGATCCCGTAATGATACAGTTTGTACAGTAGTATTTCATGATCAATTGTGTCAAGCCTTGGAGTAGTCCACAAAAAATCCGACAGTGTGTGCTTTAGCTTCAATATCTTTAATAACTTTATCTATTAGCAACAAAATGGTGTGAGTAGTCGAATGTTGTTGTTTTTTTCCGAAAACCAAATTGTGTGTCAACTATTATGATCATTTAAAAACTTGATAGTTCGAAGTAGACAACTTTTTCAAGTACTTTGGAAAATGATTTCAAAAGAGATATAGGTCGGTAACTGTCCAAATCATCCTGACTGCCCTTCTTGGAAACAGGAATAATCTTGGCAAATTTCATTTTACTTGGAAAAACAACAAAAGGCAAATTAAATACATTGGTCAAAGGCGCAGCTCCTTCATAAATATTTTTTTTTCTTTTAAAGAAGAGATATTGAAATACCGGCATAACGGAATAACGGAATACCGTCATGACGGAATTGATAACCACTTGATAAAAAACATAATTCCCCAAATAGTGGATCCCTTAGTACACAATATCAACTCATCGCTTACAACTGGCCATGTGCCAAATAGCATGAAAATTGCGAAAGTAATTCCTATTTATAAGAAAGGGGAGAAGGATGATGTCAATAACTATAGACCCATATCTTTACTAACTTCTATTTCTAAGATTCTCGAAAGAATAGTTTACATCAGGACAGTACGTTTTCTTAAAACCTGCGACATATTTTCAAACTTTCAGTTTGGATTCAGGGAAAATCACAGCACAACACACCCACTACTCGCCCTCATCGACAAAGTCTCACACGCACTCGACACATTTTCACACACAATAGGTATCTTCTTGGACTTCTCCAAGGCCTTTGACACGATTAACCATGGAATACTTCTCGCCAAATTATCCCATTATGGCATACGTGGAAAGGCCTTGGAGTGGTTCACGAGTTACCTATCAAATAGATCCCAATTTGTACATGTCAACGGCTTTGACTCTCAAAATAAAACAATTGCATGTGGTGTCCCACAAGGGAGCTTACTAGGCCCATTGTTATTCATTATTTATATCAATGATTTTCATAGATCCTCGGAGAAACTATCGTTCATATTATTCGCTGATGACTCTAACCTTTTCTTTTCCCATCCTGACCCAAATATCGTAACAAGAACAGTAAATGAAGAATTGATAAAGGTCATACAATGGATATACGTAAATAAATTGTCACTAAACATTCAAAAAACAAAATTTATGCTTTTTAGTAACTCTTTAGATAGCCTCCAAGGCAATATAACATTTGATACTACTCCCCTAGAAGAAGTTTCTTCCTTTAAATTTCTTGGTGTTTGCGTTGATAACAAGCTTTCATGGAGGAATCATATTGATAACATATGTAAAACTATTTCACGTTACATTGGCGTAATGAATAGACTAAATATTATCTTCCTTCATTATATTTAAACTACGGGATTCTTGCTTGGGGTAATACATATCAGAAATTACTTGATAAACTTTTTTTTTGTATTGCAAAAGAAAGCGCTCAGATTTTTTTTTAACCTACATACCCGAGAACATACAGATACTTTGTTTTTTTACCAAAAAATACTAAAAAATAAAAGATTTGTATGTGTTTCAACTTGGCCAGTTCATGTTTGATTATAACAGCAACTTCTTACCCAAAATATTTCACGACTCATTTCATCGAAACAGTCATGTACATAAGTATCCCACGCGACGATCCGACGAATTCCATCTTCCATTAATGAGAACCGCACATGCCCAAAATACATTTCTTTATACCGGACCCAGACTTTGGAATAATCTAGATAATAGCTTAAAAGATTCCCCCAAATTCGTCACATTTAAATACAAATTCAGAAAACACCTACTCTCTACTTATAATTCTAGATAATTTGAATTGCTTTAATTCATGCTTGAGCTTTCACCTGTCCTGATGTCGCAGCACTTGGCGTGTTCTGTATGCAGACCTCTCTTCTTTCTTCTCTCCTCTTTCTTTCCTGTCTTTTGTTCTTCGTAGACTTGTACATTGTATTGTTACCGTCTTCTCTCCTCTCGGTACTGTCTAGCGTCTTATATGTGTGTGGGTAATTGAATGTGTGTACGAGTGTGTTGTCCTTGTCATATTTTCACGTGGTTCAGTGAACAGTGTCCGGGCATTAGCATTGATACTCTATTTTTGTTTTTTATTTTTTTCCCGACCTGCGTATCTCAGAGTAACTACATGAATATTTTTACAAATGACTTGAATAATCTATATCAAATACAATAGCTATAAAAAATCATTCACTCATTATTTATCTAGCGATCCACGTCCAACAAGCTTTGCTTTTTTGTGGATCACTATTTTCCATAATCGAATTTATTTTCCGCACGCCCACGAAGTATATATGCATTGTTCCTCCTAATTATTGTATATATATATATATATGTGTGTGTTCTTATATAATTTATCTCGTATACTACATGAATCTTTTGCAAATGTTTGAACAATATCATTTCATGACATGTGATACTTTGTACTATGTTGTGATTTTCGTTGATTGGAAATAAATTATGATTGAATTGAATTGAATTGAACCTGAACTTTTTTAGCTTTAATAAAATATCAACACCTAATTCATCTACGGGCATAAAAACATAGAAATAGGACTGGGACTCTCTAGAAATGAATGCATTTATTTTTCCTGTACTGGAATACTACTGGCCAAATTTGACCCAATGTTTACAAAATACGTGTTAAAAGCTTCAGCAATTCTATATGGGAGTCATCAGATATCATCCCATTTTGAATGATTTTTATCAATTCCCAGTTTCTTTCCATCGTTCTTTTTGATACTTCATTTATAACTTTCCAAGTACACTTGATGTCATTTTGTGGATTTGAATTTGAGGAAAAAAATAACTTTTTTTTTCTTAGCTTTACGTACCACGGAAGTACTGATGTCGGTAAGCTGAGTATTTGCGTTTTGCTTCTTCAGTGCTATTAGAATTAGATGTTATGTTTATATAAAAACAATTATTTTTTACTAGAAATAGATCTCAAAATTGATGTATTGATCCAAGGACTTCTTCAGATTTTTTTTTTTTCAAATTGGATTTGACCACAAAAACTGGGAAATGAGCATCATAAAAACGCAAAAACAATTTCATGAAATACGTTGAAAGCCATATCAGTGTTCAAGTTCAAGTTTCAAGTTCAAGTTTCAAGTTTATTTTATATTTCCACTTTCTCAGTGATGGGATTACAAAATGATTGACAATAAAACAAAAGTACAAAATATATAGAACCATATCTTATGTTTGAAAAAAAAAGACAAACAAACATTAAACACAAATATAAGTGGTCATTATCATCTGAGGATATCACAAATCAATATCGGAAATATGATGGGGCCTACATAAAAGCAATGATACCTGTAAAAACTGTAGGTTCCCGAATTATAGGCGTGAAATTATACGGAGAACGGACATGTTTATCTCGACCAACTTAAATTGTACCAGTGTAAAATCAGTATTAAGAACGAACTATATCGAACCACATGAATACTTTAGTATCGCTTAAACGAGACTGTACATATTTCGCCGAGTTTATAGAAAAAGTGCTATAACGGTATCGTTAAATAACTTGGAGCTGCGGACAAAGACAAAAGACTGGGGGTATAAAAAAAATGTTGCTAAGAGCCGGGTAGTGTGTATCCACTAAGTAATAGCCGTTTTAATTTGCGTTTGAAGGTGAATAAAGATAAGGAAGAAGTAATATCTTGAGGGAGGTCATTCCAGTATCTGGGTCCAGTAAACATAATTGTTTTCTTTGCAAAAACAGTGCGAGTACGGGGAAGGTGATAAGCGTCACTCTGACGAGTGGGGTAGCAATGAATAGAGCGATTTCTTTTGAACATAAAAAAGATGGTAATTCATTAGTTGTTAGTTTATACATGAAAATTCCAAGATTATAATAGAATAGGTCTGGAATTTTCAGAATTCTGTTTTGATGAAAAAAAAAAAAATTGGTATGAGCAAAATATCCGGCGTGGTTTATAATTCTTATTGCACGCTTTTGAATACGACGAAGGGAATCTAATAGTAAATTAATTGCATTTCCCCACACCAAAATTCCATAATTAAAGTGTGGAGATATTAAAGAAGAATATATACTCTGCAAAATATAAACAGGGAACAAATGTTTAAGCTTATTTAAAATTCCAGTATTTCTGGACAAAATTTTACTTACAGAATTAATATGAGTTTCTCAGGATAATTCTCGGTCAATCCAAAGCCCTAAAGACTTTGCGTTATTGACATGCGTTAAACATATATCATTTATTTTGATCTCATTTGGAACAACATTCAAAGAATTACTGAATACCATATAATAAGTTTTTTCTATATTCAGGGATATTTTGTTTTGCATAAATCCAGGATTGCACAGACCTAAGCTCAGTATTCATCATATCAATTAATGTATTAGGGTCTCGATGAGAACAAAACAAACTTGTGTCATCAGCAAAACAAATAAATGATAAAATTGGCGATGATTTTTGAAGGTCGTTTATGTATAAGATAAATAAAAGTGGGCCCAAGAGGGAGCCCAGTGGGACTTCACATGAAATAAGTTTTAATTGCGAATCATAGCCGTTAATGTTAACAAATTGCTTCTTATCGGTTAAGTAACTCTTAAACCATTCGAGAGGTGTCCCGCGAATTCCATAATGACAGTTTAGAAAATAAAATTTGGTGATCTATCGTATCGAAAGCTTTAGAAAAATCAAGAAAAACTCCCATTATATGCTCAAAATTATCTATAGCATGAGCTACCTTGTCTATAAAAGTAAGTAAAGCATGGGTTGTGTTATGTTTTCTGAAACAAAACTGAGAATCTGATGAAATATTATGATTTGTGAGAAATTTCAATAATCGCGAGTAAACTAACCTTTCAAGGATTTTAGAGATTGAAGTCAATAAAGAAATTTGGTCCGTAATTATTCACCAAATCTTTCTGTCCCTTCTTAAAGATAGGGACAACTTTTGCAACTTTCATTTTATTGGGGACTTTGCCATTAAATAAAGATTGATTAAAAATGTATGTTAAAGGAGAAATGATTTGATTCAAAACACTTTTTAAAAGAAAATTTGTAATTCCATCATATCCTGAACTTTTTTTTATCGTTTAAATTCTTGACGATATCAACAATTTCTTCTTCAATAATAGGTTCAAAAAGTATTGATTGAGGATTCCTATTACCTAGATATCTATAATATTCAGTTGGGGATTTCGGGATTTTACTGGCAAGATGTGGACCAAGACTTGCGAAATAATCATTAAAAGATTCTACCATGATAACCGGATCGTTAATCTGCCGGCCGTCCGCTGAAATATATTTGGGAGGATCGGTATTGGTTTTGTATTTGAGTGTCTCGTTAATCACCTTCCACGTACTCTTCACATCATGTTTATGTAACGCCCGTGTTTTGTTGCAAGCGCGACAGCTAACAGCGCACTTGCTTTCCTTTGTGTATAGTCGTAGCCTGCTTGTGGGTAAGGGGTTGCAGGGGGCGTTCACGCAACAAAAAACAAGAAAAAGGGGGTGACGATGCAAGAATGGGTCCCTGACCTCGCGAGATATGACACCTGTATAGAGAGCAGGGGGGGGGGGGGAACACATCTGGCTTGGTCAACACAGTTCTGCGAAGTCTTTATTCACATTCAACATGATACATAATACTTTCAGTTTACAAAAAACATAACAATCACAATTTTCACATTCACTATGTACACTGACATATTACATACAACATAATATCCAAACTACCCCTTAGTACTATTAACTACATATTACTCTATCACCAGATATCCTATTACACTTACTATTTCCCATTAACTCAAACTTCATTTCTGTACACATTGACTTAACTTATCTCTCTCTATATAGATTACATACACGCTCTCAAATACACTCAACAAAACGCATGGGAAAGGCCCCCATACAGAACCCTGAGATGGATTAAGCACTTTGTAAACTCACAAACTAAAATAAAGCTAAGGCGAGGACACGCTGGGCTCCCCAGCGTGTAAAAAGCCAACAAAATATACAAAGGAAGTTTTAACCAGCGTGTGCGCTGAGCATATACTATACAAAAAGTTATCACCTCTTTGCGCCCCATTCCAGGCCTAGAGAAAAGGAGATGGGGAGAGACTTCTCCCATTAAGACTTTGAAACAAAAGAGCTACCAGCACATCTTTCCGGCCTCCACAGGGGCAAAGAAACTTGACAATGGCCCTCCGCCATAGTGTGGTCTTAAAAAGCCGTGGTCAGCCGGCATAGTCTACTCGCGCAGACCCCATTCACCTATCGTACTATAACATACAAATACACACCCTGTCCACTGCCTTGTATACAAAACTTACTTAAACAATATGAGCGGGCCTGAACATGAAAACTAGCGTCCTATATACTCTACATCGAACCAACTACCTCTTCTATATGCTAGTGACTAACACGGGGCACAGATAACACATACACGCACACACATACACACACACCCACAACACACAAGCAATCACACACAATCACACACACACGCACACACACACACACACACACACAGATGCTACCCTCTACATAACATTATTGTATGATATGCTAAGAAAAGCCACGTGTTCCTTCACATGCAATGTAAGTTCAGTATTAAACGAAAAGCTATCCACTATATACAGCATGTACTTTGATTTTGACACTCTATATACATTGAATATTGCTACGGACCTATCTCATAAAATATTCATCGACATATAAATGAATTAAGCTGTCGATAATATGACAGCATTATCATAATCGCTAACGCTTAACTTACCAATGGGGCTTACCGCCACTGTATCTCGCAACTGAGCCAGTTACCAAATGCAAATTTGTTAAAGATAACTACAGGTCAATCCCTAACTCCTTGAATATATCAAGGCTATATAGAAAAGTGAGAATAATGTATATATCTCATCGGTTGTTTTCAACAACTGGAATAAACTACTATTGCAGGACAGCGACCAGAAGTTAACTGCAGTTGGTAAAATCATAACTTCATATATTATAACTTGATATAACGAATTCTCAACCATATCTATAATTTGGTAATCCTGTGATTATCAAAACACAACATACTTATTAATGACGTGTCAATGTGTGAAACATACAGAGATAGCAATAGAGTATATGAAGTAGAATAATTCTTACCTGTATAGAGAGCAGGGGGAGAACACATTTGGCTTGGTCAACACAGTTCTGCAAAGTGAAGAACTTGTGCTGACCCACGCCCGATGATGTTCATTCAGCTCTCAGGTAAGAAAGGGATTTATTTACAAAACAAACGCCGGGTGCTAAGGTGGTCGCCTGGTGGCCTTTTCATCAGGAAACGAAAGAGTTTACCAAGGATGGAACTTGAACTTAGACTAGAGCAACAGTATGTTCTCCAACATACCCGTGTTACATTTATATTTAACAAACTGTCGCGAAAAATAATTCCGCTTAGCAACATGTATTAAGGATGTCAATATATTCCGATATCGAGTATATCTTGATTTATTTCGAGGGCATGGATCTTTGCGATATTTATGAAAAAAAAAAAATATTCTTGCGGTTAATGGACCTGAGAAGAGATATTGTTACCCATGGTTGTCGAGGTACTTTTTTGTAATTTGAATGGCGAGGCCTTTGGAGAGGAACACTAGATTCATAGTTAGTAATCAAAATATTCATAAAATTTTCAAATGCTAAATCATATCGCTTTGAGTGTATACGGTGGACCAATCTTCTGAACTTAATTTCTCCCTAAGTTTATTAAAGTTGGATTCAGACATTACACGAATACCGGGATTATGGGTGTGAAAAACATTAGCAGTCATAAAATTGGACACAAGGGCATAGATTGGAAAATGATCAGTGACGTCAGAAACTATTATGCCATATGTGATGTCAGAAAATAAGTCATTTACAAAAATGTTATCAATAAGAGTAGATACATCATCGGTTATTCGAGTCGGTTTTCTCGTAAGGGGAATAAATGATTTCGACAACATAAGGTTAAGAAAATCTGCGCATATAAGATTATCATTGTAATTAAGAAGATTGAGGTTAAAATCACCCATGACAAAACATGTCTTACTATCAAAATATCTGCTCGAAATAAGGCCGCAGAATAACTCTAAAAATTCAGCAGGGTTTGAGCTTGGTGGTCGATAAATCTCCCCAATTATAATATTACCTTATTTAAAGTTTTGACCTCGATAAACACACTCTCAAAAACTTCTGACATCACGCTATATTTTTCCAAAAAAAAAAAACAAAACACCACAATCTAAATTCTGTGACACATAAAATCCGACTCCTCCTCCTTTCTTCCATGTTCTATTATTTGTTCTGAGTCTAAAACCGTCTATTGTAAGCAGCGAAGAGGGTGATGTCTCCTTTAGCAAAGTTTCACTAAGCCCGATAACATTATATTCGGTTTTTAACGTGCTCACAAAAGAAAGAAATTAATCAAAGTTTTTATTTAAGCTTCTGATATTAAAATGTGAAATAAAAAGTTGAGTTACGTCGTTGTGAGTGAGTGAAAGACGTTCATCCTCTGTGTGATAGTGAGTGAATACATTTTGGACTGCGGCGTCGTTACAGTCGAAATCTAGTCTTAATTCAGGAGTTTGCGTATTTAAGAAAGTGACGATGTCGGAATCTGCGCTCTCTTCGCTGTTTACTGAGATTATTGGTGTCATATCAGCAAATGACTGAGGATAAAGCATGCTAAGAGCAGCGGCGTTCGTGTTAACAGTGGTATTTGGATTCATTATTGTGCATGATACAAAATAGGTGAATATAAAGATAGGCTGTTTACAGAAAATAGCTGCTCAAGAATACATCTGTTGTTAGGTTTTAAAGGAGATTAAGTGAAAGAACATTTACCCTGATGATAGACGGTTAAGGAATGTTCAGTTTCCATACGCAAAACAAGGCATGTCAAAAATTCAACGGTAACTGCGTGAGCATAATGCGTAGGGAATGTGGTTGTTACTAGTCTATAGGAGGGCAAAATTGCACTGAACAGTTCAGAGAGGTAATTGCAAAGGCAAACAGACAATAAATTATTGAGAGTGGTCGAAAACACCGTAGAAACACATTTGTGTAAACACAATGATAACAGTTTCCTGAGGGTAAGTGGCAACTTACATAGAGGAGTCAGATACACCAGGGTGACACATTTTTGCATAAACATTGATAACAAATTTAGAAATTCAGAAGCACCGTGGTAATACATCTTTGCATATACAATAACAAATAGCTGAGAACAGGTAGTAAGTTGGTTTGAGCGGTCAAAGACACCGGAATAGCACGTTTTTGCATACATAAGAACGGCAGATTACTGAAAGCTGACGACAAGTTGGTAGCTGTCGAGAGCACCGGCATAACACATTTTTGCATACGCAATAGGAATTTCATTAACACTGTTATGTAAATTTTTGTGAATTTCGCTAAGAGAGACAGCACAGTGGGCGTGAAAAGAGCAATATAGACAGGTATACTGAGTACTGGTACTTTACATAATGAAAATGGCAATCCAGTTCTCTGTTTAGGTCTTAACATACATGCGGCTATACGTACGTTCATAAGTATGCACAATTGTGAAAAATCAAATTGTTGGTACGCACAGGTGAGATCGATTTTGGTGTAGCGTACAAGGAATGTATGTCAAGGCAAAAAGCAAACACTACTGAGCACAAAACAAAATCTAAGTAGAAACGAAGATCAAACGCTGTGTCGTGTGCGTACTCGAAGCACACAGAAAAATACATAATCAGTAAGAAATTGCTTACATACATGTCTTCTATAAACCGCTTTCTCCAGATATTACCCGCAGCCACCCCCTCCTTCCCCCACTCTTGAAAAAAAAAATCCTTTGCAGTCAAAATATGAACGTCATTGCAATTTACGTCTGTTCTCATTACATATGAAATATAATAATATCATAATTTTTATGAAGTTGTGAAAAAAAGAAGACAGAGGTTATGTTTAATTCAGTCTTAACGAAGTACACGAACTATTTCATGTCGGATATAGTAATCAATTACTACAACAGAAAGCGTATGACGTTTTGCATTTCTTTTTTCATGTCGGATATACAGTTAAACTCGCCTAAGTCGACATCGCATATGTCGAATAATCGCGCAAGTCGATAATTTTAAAAAGTCCCGATTTTTCCCCATTGACTTACGTGTATTAATTCACTCATAAGTCGAATTTTTTAAGTCGAATACTCGCTTAAGTCGATGAAATTCCAAGAACACTTTCACGGAAAAACCATTGAATTCACTGTGCCTAAGTCGAATAAGATTTTATTGTGTAATAAATCACTGTCAAAATCACGAGACGCCAGTTTTTGTTTACATACAGTATATACCAAAAGAAACTGCGTAAATAAACATTAACGTTTCATTAACGCAAGCGGTTTCACCTGAATCGTTAGTAACGCAAACTAACGATCGGAAAAATTAACGTTTGTAGCAACGATGAGTAACGATCCCTAGCGCAAATTAACGATGTTTCGTTAACATTAACGATAGGTAACGCAAGAACTCACGCGAGATTTTGGTTTTGTAACGAGACCTGGTGAAAGGACGACGTAGCCCCTGCCGAGTGTAGCGATCTATGCCTTATATTTAGCGGAGTCTTTTCGCGAATCGAATCACGATTTCGCGAATGGTTAATTTGCGACCGGGGTCACCAAAAACGCACGCCGGGCCACCAAAAAAGCCGAATGTTTGCCTTTCTCTGAAAGTAGAGAGGGTGAGAGCGAGAACGGATATAATAATAAAATAGTCTCAACCTCAGGCTTACATAAGATCAGTATATCACAATACCTTAAACAATACAAGGCTTTGAAATTAATAACTTGTCCACGTTGCACACGTACACATACACGTACACATGTAACTACTTTTCGAAAGTAAATAACAATTACATTCAGCTCCGGAAGATGCTAAAGTAAATGTCGAATTATCCCTTTGACGTTCGGAAATGAATAACAATAATAATCAACTTCGTACGATGATGAAATAAATGTCGGATGTTTACTGTTACGTTCGAAAGTAAATAACATTAACATTCAGCTCCGGAAGATGCTAAAGTAAATGTCGAATTATCCCTTTGACGTTCGAAAATGAATAACAATAATAATCAACTTCGTACGACGATGAGATAAATGTCGGGTGTTTGCTTTTACTTTCGAAAGTAAATAGCAATAACATTCGGCTCCAGAAGATGCTAAAATAAATGTCAGATGATTGTTTTTACGTTCGTAAGTGAATAGCAGTAATATTCTTCTCCATACGATGCTAAATAACTGTCGGATGTTTGCTTTTAAATTTCGAAATGAATAACAGTAACATTTAGCTGCGTTTGATGGTAAAGTTAATGTTTGATAATTTGCTTTAACGTTCGGAAATGAATAACAATAGTATTCAACTCCGTGCGATGATAAAATGAATGTCTTATGTTTGCTTTTATGTTCGAAAGTAAATAGCAGTAACATTCAGCTCCGGAAGATGCTAAAATAAATGTTGAATGTTTGCTTTGGCGTTCGGAAATGAACAACTATAGTATTCAACTCAGTGCGATGATGAAATAATTGCCGAAAGTTCGCTTTTACGTTCGAAAGTAAATAGCATGTAACATTCGACTCCTGAAGATGCCAAAATAAATGTCAGATGATTCATTTCACTTTCGGAAGTGGACAGCAGTAACATTCGGCTCCTTACGATCATAAAATAAATGTCGGGTGTTTGCTTTTGAATTTGGAGATCGAATAACGGTAATATTCTGCTCCGTACGATGCTAAAATAAGTAACAGATTGTTTCTTTTACATTTGGAAATGATTAACGGTATCAATCGGCTCATTTAGATGATGAAATAAAAAGCGGATGTTTGCTTTTTACGTTCGGAAATGAATAAGGATGATATTCAGCTCCGTAAGATCCTAGAATGAATGTCGGTTGCTTGTTTTTACATTTGAAAATGATTAACGGCAACATTCGGCTCCGGAAGGTGTTAAAATACTTGTAAATGGTGGATGATTGCTTTTACAATCAGAAATAAATAACGGTAACTTTCGGACCGAACGTAGGACCGATTTAGTTTTGCTTGTTTTTTTTTTTTTTTTTTTTTTTGTTCGGGCCACCAAAAAATAAAAATCAATCATTTTGGGGCCACCAAAATAAAAGTTAGTGTGGAGCCCTGGCCTGCATCAATGTGGATAAAGTGTCTTGCTGAAGGGCAAATATCGGGCACACCGCTCCAGCTCTCGGCTCCAGAGTAGACAACATACATGTACATTATACACGCTTATGTACGTGTGGTGTAACTTTAAGTCGATTTTTTTCGACTTACGTACAAGTCGAAACTCGCCTAAGTCGATGTGTTTTGCTCAGTCCCGAGAAGATCGACTTATGCGAGTTTAACTGTAGTAGTCAAAGACTTCAAAAGAAAGAATATGACGTTTTGCATTTTTTTTTTGGTTGCAATTGCTGAATATTAGAACAGATGTGGAAAAAAAGAGGGAGACACCTTCTTCCTGTCAGTATAAAGAGCAAATTTGTTGGACAGTGTATTAAATCATTGCTATTCGATCACATGAACGTATTATGAGCGCACTGTTAAATACAACTACGTTTATACTTCAAAATTCATTTCAACCGAATGACTGTCTGAGCCGTGGCTTCGGCTTTATACACTTAGTATGATAGCTAAGTGTTATGTTTCACTAATATAAATGACAAAAAAAGGAAGGGAAAAGAACAAGTCATCAACACTAATGGTACCCATTTGGGCAAGACTTCCTTTTAAAGATTTGAGAGTGAGGTTACATCAGTCAGACTAAATTTACGTAGTTGGCAGAAGATTTGGAATTGTTATTCAGAATTCATAGCAATGGCTGGGTAAGTTAGAAAGGAAGAAACACTAATGTAAACGATAACAACTTGGGTACTTGCCTACCAATCAAGTCGCAAGAGATATTCTAACTTAAAGGTGCACATAGGAGCTGGAGATAACACAAGACTCGCGGCTTACAGATTCAGTCACGGTACAGGTTCCAAGTCGCGCAGCCTTTTTCTTTCCATGTAAGGAGTACTTCTGTGCCAGCTAGGTATATCATGGTAGAAGCGTGTTTTTTTTTTTGTTTGTTTGTTTGTTTTTTTTTTTTGGTTTTTTGTTTTTTTTTTTGCTTTCTGAGGTCGTAGGCCGTTTTCGCGATAAGGCTTCTCCTGGCATTGAGGGCAGGGGACACATCCGTGCGGACCGTGATCCGTTTGGATTCCTGACCGGGACCGATGCTGGCTCGCGGCTGACTTGTTTGGCGCTGGCGCTGTTCGAACGATTCAAGAACACAATTCCTGTCGCGGATATAGACGAACTTTGCAACTATGGCTCGCGGAACAGGGTCTCGAGATGGGACTCCGTTGGTTTGGCCGGAAGCAGCGTTGGCGTTGTCGCGCCGGGGGAGCCGGTGAACGTTCACGAGGGCAATATTGGCAGCATCGTCTGCGCTTATTCCGAGGTAGCAAAACGTGTCACGAAGTGTGCTCTCAACATTTTCGTTTGGCGTTTACTTCACTCCGTAAAAGAGCAGGTTTGCGCGACGGCAGTAAATCTCCATTGCCGTGAGCTTGTTTTTGAGCTTGATAATTTCGGCTGCCATCTTGCTTTCCATTTCTGGAAGCTTCTTGCTCTCAATCTCGATTATCTTGTCAGAGTTCATGGTTACGGAGTCTTCTAGTTCTGACAGTTTGGTGTTAATTGAAGCGACCTCTTGCGAAAGAGTATCGAGCTTTGCACATACTGTAGATGAAGAACGAGTTATACTTTGTTGTATGTCCGCCAAAGTCAGGTCACTAGATGCGCCATCATCGCTCCTTGAGTGAGACTGGCTAGCGTCGGCACGGCTGGGTTGCGGAGGGTGTTGGGTGGGAACAGACCGGTCTTTGCTGGTAGCTCGAGTAAGGCGGGTCGCCATTTGGACTGATGATGCGCGTTCACAAATTTCAAACAAATTCCAAGTTTAATGAATTTCACCGCTTAAGTTCCAAAAAGTTCGTTACAGCAGGTTGAAAGCAAAGTTGTTCTGGAGCTGGAGCTGAAAAGTTATGCAGGAAGAGTCAGAAAATGATCCATGAAGTGGTGGTGAGGGATTGGGGCGGTGGCTGCAGAACCAAGAGAGCTATGGCGACACGTCCGTCTCCATCGAGCGCTTTCTTGTTATTGCTATATTGGTATTATAGTGTAACACAATAAATAACAGACCAGTCGATATGGTCAAGACTCGATTTAAAACTTTCCATACGTTGCGATATTACTCGAAATGCCTTTTTATCATAATTTGCTTTACTTTCACAAATATATCATGTAACGTCACAAATAACCAAGATATAATAATCTTTGACCAACGTCACAAATAACCAAGATATAATAATTTTGACCAAGACAAAATTTATGGTTTTTATCAATATAACCAATATTTTACCGGGTAAGTTGGTTGTTAACGACGTGGAATTGAACCAGGTGGAATATATAAAATTCCTTGGTCTTTATATTGATTGTAAGTTGACATGGAAAGTTCATGTTGATTCATTGCGTAAATTACTATCCAAAAATGTAGGTGTTATGTATAAGTTAAAACAGTATTTTCCTAAACATGTTCTCCATTCATTGTATTCTACTCTATTTTTGCCTTATATAGGTTATGGAATCCTGGCATGAGGAAACTGTTGTACAACTAGACTCAATTCTTTATTACTGATACAGAAAAGAGCTATACGGATAATTAACTTCGCCACATTTTTGGAACACACTAATGTCTTATTCTTTTCCAGTAGAACACTTAAGATCCAGGATTTATATCATTTCAATATCGGGTCATTTATGTATCAGTTAAACTCAGGTGGTCTCCCTGATGTGTTTTCTTCGATGTTCGTCAAAAATACTGAAGTTCATTCTTACCCTACTAGACAAAAAGATTTTTTTCATCTTTCTCCTGTACGGACCGTATCTGCTTTAAAAACAATAACCACGACAGGACCTAAATTTTGGAATGAGTTGGATAGAGAAATAATCCAATCCCAGTTTCTCTATTCATTTAAGCATAAACTTAAACTAGTTTTTCTGAATTCATATCTATAGCTATTCTTCAATCCTCCTCGACATTCTCTGATCATACTTCACATTACTGACATTATCGATTATGTAACATGTGCCTCGCTCGTGATTTCTGTATTATCTCCTGAACTTCCTTTGTACACATTTGGTATCTCTGCTATTGTACACTGCATCTGACTTGTATACCTCGCTCGGGTGATCACGCAACTCTCAAGAAGTCTTGTGCCGCGGACATTGTTTTCTTTGTTTTTTCTTTTTCTTTTTACTTTTTGGCGTTTATATTTCTCCAATTCACAAATTGTCATTCCTTTAATTACATATACCAAGTAAGAAATAATCTCACATCCGCATCTGGGAATCTACACCCTACAAGCAATGCTTCTATGTAGATTCCTCATATTTCACATGTTTTATTGTCTTATAAGCTGTACTTGACAATTCATCCAGGCTTTTGTATTGTGATGTCTATGTTTTATGTATTTCTTGAAATGTGGAATATGGAACAATAAAAAAAACAAATAAAGGGAAATTATCCGATAAATATATCAGAAACAATAATTCCTTCATGGGCAACGTGAGATAAGTCTGTAAAAATTTGACAATATAGTGACGTAGTTGTATCAGAAACACGTATTGGTTCCGTGATACAAAATAATAAATGAGTTATACATCATTGTATCTAAAATTTGGTGACACTGTGGCTTTTCATTATAATGAAATAAATCAATATCAAAGTCTCCATGAGTATACAATGATTGATTGATTGAATTTATTTCCTCTTCATGAGGTGGAACACCCTGATCAGCAGAGCTGGTTTCCATAGGGGTCCACATACATACATAATGGTAAAAAGCGAAGAATACATACATGTAGAATTAAAACAAAAATCATGTATATGCAACAATACAAACAGAACGATACTAAACTCATAAAACAAGCTTAGATTCAAAAGTCAAATACACGTAACACAACTGTAACAACAAATTTTTGGCAGTTGCACCTTGAAATGAATAAAAGAAACAGTAAAAACAGTTGATTCCATTACAATCCCTAAGAAAAATGGATTATAAATAAATCAAGCAAAAATGTAAATAAAAATCACGCAAAAAATTACACAACTGAAAACAAACTTTCAAAAGCGAACGCTAAACTAAAATAAAATAAAATGTTTTTTCATGAAAGAGGAATAGTCAAATATAGATTGCAAAACATCAATGAAATCGTCGAAATTACTATTTTGTGGCGTGTAGACCTCACCAACTGTAAAGTTTTTCATAACTGGTATAACAAATTTTATAAAGACACACTCAATCACATCAGAGATTTGGCAAAGATTTTAAATTACATTAAACTTGAAATCATATTTAACAAACAAGGCAACACCACCACCATGATTACGTGTTTTATCTTTTGAAACTAAAGTATAACCTTCAATACACACAAGCAAATGAAGCTGATGGTATGGTATGGTATTTATTTCCGTATAAAAACAATAAAAACGGGTGGATTGCCCATATTCAGCGTTGCCAATATGGCAAAGCTGTTCTTCCATGGGGTCCACACACAATGAATACAATATACAATTTAATGGACACGTACAAAATGAAACCAACGTTTATACAAACATGCAGGTGGAAACACATACAGTAAAATGAGAGAGAGAGAAAAAAAAACAACAACGGATAATTGAAAAGTCTTAAAGGCAATAAGATATAATGAACAAATCAAAATATGTTTAAATATACCTGTAAAGTGGAGTGTTTGGAAATAAAGATCCTCAATCATATCTATGCAGTGAAAGAAAAAAAAAAACCCAGATTGTTGTAAAATAGTTACTTTGATGAATTCAGATAGAAATACGTAGTAAACGAATGAAAAAGAAACTGGAGACTTGTGCAAAATGCTTGGATGGATCTATGACAACATAAGAAAACTAAAATTCGTGGCAAGTGATATTTCAAGGAAAACTAAAGGTGAGGTATAAAATAATGGTATCGAAATCAAAAAATAATAATTCAATTGATAAAAACAGGTACAATTTGTAAACAGTTTTAAAGAAATATTTTGAAATATGGAATGGGTTGGAAAGCTGATTCAGAATTTCAGATGTCATGAGTTGTGAGAAAAAAATAATAAGATATCATTAACTGATACGGATTGCATATTAATACTCGTTTACATGGGGTTCAAATCATAAACAAATGACAAAAATTCATGAGCAAATCCAAAGAATAAATAAAACAATTGAAAATTAATACTGGGCATGCAATCTCAGCATTAAAATGAAAAAAAAAAAAACAATTTTAGAAAAACGCTACACCAAAACAGATTGCTTCACATTGTATATAACTTCAAGAAAGACAATTGAGTGAGATTTGAATAACAAGTATGAAATATATATAGGAACAGTAAGAACGCATCCAAAATCAAAGGATAACTTCAAGAAAACAATTGAATGAAACTTGAATAACAAGTATGACATATATCTGAAAACAATAAAAACGCAATTAGAAAATCAAATACGAGGGTTGAATAACAATTGTTAGCGAGTGGGAAATATAAAGTGGTTATGGTCAAGATTTGCACAGTAGTTGGATAGCTTGAAAATTTTACCTTGTGACGAAAACTATAGCTCTGTTCGAGTTAACTTGTTTCGTCGCAGTACAAAGAGATGCCACTCCAAAACGCTCTCACCATTAAGCCCATAGGCACAGAGAATAAAGTACACGCAAAATCCATTCATGATTTTAGGTGCCCATTCCTGCAGGTTTTATTGAGAGAGTTCTTTCAACATGGACATTATTGCGAGAAGAATTTTCACACAGAGGTGCCTAGCAGCTCCTAGGTCTGCACTCAGCGACGTCTAGATATCTTCTGAAGACTGAAGACAATATTCCTATTTACATACAAAATTGCTGATCTATGAAAAACCACTATGAATAAAGGGAGAGTAAAATAGTCCTATTTGGACAAGTCAGCCATTTACGAAAGGGGAAGGGTACATTAAGGGAAACAAAAAGAATACTACCTTGGTCAAGTCAGCACATTGCTGCTACTAACTTTTGTTTTGTCTCGATTCCACACAAAGACATAACATGGAAAATAACATGGAAAATAACACCACTACCCCTTCTTACATAACTTATGTTACTTCTTGTCTGGAGTGAGAAATAAAGAGTTGTATAGCATCTACACTTTTGACCAATCATAAAGAAGGTCATTCTTACATAACTTATGTTATTCATTGTCTGAAAATCTATTCAAAGAAACACAAAAGAAATTACTTTTAACCAATCATCTCTCTGTCTGGACCAGCAATGTATATCTCTATTTCCTGCTAGCCTCCTACCCTAAGGGTTAGGACCGCCTGACCTTTGAGATGTTTGTCCCTGGACAGGGGATTTATCTTACATTAAGCTCCTGGGGACCGCCACCTGTTGTGGTCTGGAGATGGGGGATGTACTATACAGTGCTATACATTTAAATGTGAAATGGACACTACTATACGCATGGGGTATTTCCCACAAAATAATTGGGCTGACATTTGTGCATGTCACATACCTCAAGGGCTGAAAGAATAAAAACAAACACATCCCCCCCCCCAAAAAAAAAAAAAAAAAAACCGAGAAAAAAAAAACCATAAATAAATTAAAATTTAACTCTTACGGATCTGATGCTATTTTGGATTTGAAAACATCAATTGTAGTAAAAGATTTTATATTAGAAGTTAAGGCGTTGTACGCCTTCGCATCTCGGTATCTAAATGACTTCTTTAGAGATTCTGTTCGTGGTTTCGGTAAAAGCAGTTTTTCGGCTAGTCGGGAAGAGTAATGTTAGGGAGCAAGATCGAATTCACTACGTAAATACGAGGGAGTTAGTTCGTGCATAACCTTGTACATAAATATAACAGAATGATGATGTCTTCTCTTTTCGAGGAATTTCCAGCCCAGTGCATTATGCATTTCAGCGGTAGATACAGATGATTCTGGCTTTACTCTGAGTATAATACGAGCCGCTCTATTTTGTAATTTTTGAAGTTTGTCAACATATTTATTATAGGCTGAGCCATAAATTATGTCACCATAGTCAAAATGTGGTAGAATAAAGGCCTTATATACTGAGTTCACCACCGATTCATTCAACGAACGTCTTAATCGTCCAAGAAATCCTACCATTTTACCAGCTTTCTGAAGTAAAGTTTCAATGTGGTGATTCCAGCCCAAGGTTTCATCACAGATCAAACCTAGGTACTTACATTTCCGTACTTGGTTTATAATGGGGATTCAATTAAGACTACATTTAAAACATTTTGTTTAGCTAGCATGTGTTTGCTTCCAATCAGCATGCATTCTGTTTTCTTACAATCGACAGTTAGCTTGTTTTTGCTCATCCAGTTGTTTACATTCTGAAGATCAGAATTAAGAGCTGCCTCAATTTCTTTCTTTTTTTTTTTTGGTCGATGAGTGTGAGAAATAAAGAACAGTGTCATCAGCGTACAACTGGACATGATTAGATAACCACGTTTCGCAAAGACCAATGGCTGCAAAAGTAACAGATGCAAAATTTAAAAGTAATTTTAATTGGTCAATATTTGTACTTAAACTTCTCGCATTGAGATGCATTACAGTAAATTATTTCATGAAGTAAATGTCTCGCGGTGTACAAGTTGTTGTGGTGAAACATATTCAGTAGTTGTATGAGGCACAGCTGCATTATTCTCGTCATATATTAATGTAAGTCAGGCATTTCCTTATGTAAACGATGAATAACATCAGACTCAAAATAGACCTTATTTGTTTTTAGAGACGTAGTATAATCGGGGTCATCACACGAGACCGACACCCACGAGTCATACGGTCCACGAGACTGATATAAAAAATGGGTCCATAAGTCATACAGCCCATGCGTTATACGGCTCACGATTCATACAGCCCATGAGTTCGACACTAGGCACAAAAGGCTCACGAGAACGACACTAAGCAAAGAAAGCCCACGAGACCGACACTACACAATAAGCCAGTTCGGAGATAGCTCATGTGCACATGGGTACAAATGACCTTTCTTTTTTGTCAGTTAGTTAGGCACTTCACTCAATTCAAAGCGACATAATGCAGCAGCTTGTCCAACATAGCAATTTTGATATGGAACTTGTATTCTAACAAAGAATGAACCTGTGTAGATGAAGTGACCAGAATGGTTCGTCAATCAACACTTTGGGAAGCATCTATTTCATTGTGCTGTGTTGAATACATTAACAAACTTTTTCTGTTAACAATGCCGAATACCAGGCTTGCTGTCAGGTGGATGTGCTGGCAGGCACCATTTATAAGGATTCCATGAATAATTAAAGCATTACAGATGCTTATCTCAGTGAAATTAAAATCCAACCTGTCTCTCGGTACAAACGACCTTTTTCTGCTCATGCTCAAACTGGAACCCCGAACTGGCTTATTAAGGCTTACGAGACTGACAGTACGCAAAAGAGGCTCACGAGACCGACACTAGACAAAAAAAGCCCACGAGACCAACACTTATAGGCAAAGAAGGCTCACGATACCGACACTAGGCAAAGAAGGCTCACTTGTCAATTACCCTGTATAGGTTGTTCCATTAAGGGGAAAGTTACATACTGGCGGGTGAAATTTCTGTCGAGCGAGATATTGTAACTAACTAATAACAGCACCATCTACTTAATGATAAACGACATTAAGTATGTATTTCTACACGACATGTGTGGCGTTTAGGGGGCAGTTCTTGCACGCTACGGGGAGCGACATTGTTACCATTTTTTGTTCGTCTTTTAAAAAAAAATAAAATTGTCCTCTTCATGGGACCCCCCTCAAAAAAATGTATGAAAAATGATAGAGGATAAGAACGGTGAATTGTTTAGTTCTAGATGACATCGTGCTATATTAGATAGGCTTTCCTAATTTCTAATTAGACGGTGAACAGGCTCTAAGTTCTATTTTTTCCGCCCTTTTCTTTCTCGCTTCACAGGTTAAGTAGGCCTTATTATAAATCCTATCTGCCTGCTTATGCCCGCCTGCTAAGAGTTCAATTTGTAATTTTCTCTTTAACTGTAATGTATGAAATTCAACGGATGAAAACGTTTTCTTTCTTTTTTTAATCGCAGCGATTCACCTCGATTTCAGTGGCTTGTGTTTGTAAAATTTTTCTTCTCATAACGGTACATTTTATTACTGCGACATTGACCATTTTGTCAATAATTTTCTTGCAGTGAACTTCATTTCATACCTGGCTATTTTTGTAGTTGGTTGATTTGAATGTCCACACCATTTTATTTATTTTTTTCTAAGTAGGTGTATACCGGTATGGGATTTGCAGATTGGGGGACAATGGTGTTTTGGCATTTTCGAAAGTAATGTTGAACCATCTCATGCACTTTTACTGAATTTTGTTTATTTTTTCACAAACACTCACATTCGCAAACACAATTAAAGATTTTGAACCGTTCAGGGGGTGAGGGAGGGCAATTGACGAGTAATACCCTAGCAACTCTCCTTTTCTGGACACCCTATACAATTAATTGGTCTATAGGTGGCGCCACCTGTTCATCCCGTCGGTGTCGTGGGCCTTGTTTGCTTAGTGTCGGTCTCGTGAGCCTCTTTTGCCTAGTGTCGGTCTCGTGGGCTGTCTTTGCTTATACCCCCATCTCACTAGACGGCGATTCCGCTACGATCATCAAAAATCGACAAAGCGCGGCGGATCGTGGCTTGATCGCTTTAAATCTTCTCCATCGTATCTTGAGCGGTTCAGAAGCGCTGAGGGTCGCCACCATCGCCATGGTCGGCGACCTCGCTACGGAAGTTTTGAACATGTCCAAAACTTCCGTAGCGAGGTCGCCGTGGTTGTAGAGCGTATCACAATCGCCTCACGAGCGCATTAAAAGCGCCACATTCGTAACTCTGACGGGGTAGCAACGCGTTAGGCGTAACTCAAGCGCATCGAAAGCGGCCCCCATCGCCCCATGAAAACTACCACTTTTACAGTATTACGTAACAGGAACCAACCATGAACGATGTAAAGTGATGCACAGACCAGGAAGGTGGACATGGAGAAAAACGTATAAAATTCATTTTCCACGTATACTCAGTACGAATCTACTCTGTTTATTAAATTGTTTGTTTGTCATATACCATTCTAAGTCAATGAAAGTAAATTAAGTTGTAATCTTTTCGAATATATCTTCAAGAAATTTTCTCATTGTAGGATACGATTTATAGTTTTCTCGTAAGCCGGTTCTTTAGTATTATACATACTTTACCCTTTTAATTGAATGGATGACTTAACTAATAGTGCAATTTCACATCATGTTCTAACTGGTGTGTTCTAGAATGCTAGATGTAAGGGTAAAACCATTATTCTGCATATCCATGTCGGTTTGACACTGACACCTGTTTGAAGAAATTCAATCATGAAACCCATTTTATACCCCGATCGCTTGAGATCGTAGCATGAGCCTGGCGTAAACGTATCACTGTCGCTCCGATCGTATCACTGTTGTAGCGAGGTCTTGATAAGCGTACGAATATCGCAACACAGTCGGTTCGATCGCAGAAGCAGCGCATCTCGTCGCCCTGGAAATGCGGCAACAACGTGGCAGAGTCGTATTATCATCGTGGCGCTATCGCCTACAGCGCAGGTTGAGCGTGGAGAAACCGTAGTGTAATCGCCTCGGAGGCAAAAAATGGAGACGGACGGCGATCGCGCCACGATTTGTTAAATTGTCACAGATTGCCATGGTCGCCATGGTCGCCATGGTCGCCTTCCTAGTGAGATGGGGGCCTTAGTGTCGGTCTCGTGAGCCTTTTGTGTGTATAGTGTCGAACTCATGGGCTGTATACCTCGTGCGCTTATTTTACTTGATGTCGAACTCATGGGCTTTATTTACTCAGTGTCGAACTCGTGGGCTGTATAACTAGTGGGCTGTATGACATGTGGGCTGTATGACTCGTGGGTGTCGGTCTCGTGACGTGCACCCGTATAATCACCGTACTTGCAAGAACTGCTTCTGCAAAATCCTCATTGGACAGTGACTACATTGGAAGACTATCCATTATGATGAACTATTGGCATGATTTGGACATCAACACAACGGATCGAAAAAATGTAAAGAATTTCATCTCCATGACTGCCACGCAATGCACACTACCAACAAGTATTCAGTATGCATGACTAATATCAAAGCTTGTTTACAATCAGAGTTACGTAATCGAGTGATGACAAAAATGAAAGTAGGTTGTTCGGGTTACTCGGGCTTGACATGATTTCATGAATTGTGATTATAGCGATTGGCAATCACATATCGTATTACAGGCGCAAGTAATGATACCTTGCCATTTTTCAATGAAAATAATTCACACATTTTTATGTAATTTACTATCACTAAAGGATAAAGAGATGGAACTTTTCCATATCGTCACCCTGTATACGAGATAAATCTCCAGGTACAATCTCAAAATTTGTATGACATCGGGATTCGCAGAATGAAATGAAAATTACCGACACGATATAAACGCACAAAACTATGGCTTTAATACTAGGCACTGACTAAGCTAACAGGAGAGGTTCAATCCACCTATATCAAGATATTGTGCTGTTAATTTTTTTCCACAAACAACAACTACAGCAAAGTATGTGCGTTATATGCTGCCATTTTGGGAAATTGAAATAACTGTGCTTACAAGACGCTAATATCAGTAACATATACAGTGTACCTGAAATGTTGAACGAAAGTAGTTTTCAGTTATCAGCTGGTTATTAAATTCACCTGAAGTATGACGTTTGAAACTGGCATAACTTGAATTAAATACAGTAATAATAATAATCATCATCATCATCATCATCATCATCATCATCATCATCATCATCATCATCATCATAATACAATACATTTATAAGGCACTTAATACGGATGTTTCTATTATCACAGTTACCGGAAATTAATATTTGGTCCAAAATAATAAAAAGATAGAAATACAAAAATACATAAAAGAAAAATAGATACAGTTTATAAAAGCGAAAATGTGATAAGTACTGAAATCAAAATCAATGTGCACCTCCATTGAACGACAGAAGCAACAAAATGTCGTCGGATTGATATAAAAGCAGAGTGCTGTAAGAGATAGCTGTGATATCACATAGACCCATCAGACTCAATGTAAATTTGATAACTAACTAGAAATGAAAGTATCTCACCACTTATTCAATATATCGGTCCTATGGCGCTGTTTTCTGGCCCTTATCGTGTGATTCCATGATAAGTTTGGTTCCTACCAAGCGGATTCGGGTAGATTCTCCGTGATGCTGTCGGAGTCTGTCAACGCGCGGCGGATTCAAGTTCGTAGCGGCGGGCTCTGAGGTCTGTTTTCACAGTGAAGCATGGCCGGGTCTCAGGTGAACAATGTTTGGTCTCGAAAGCCTGAAGAACGGCATTCCTATCAAACATCGAAATATACCGCGCGATAATCGGGTTGGGGGTCTTTCCACTGGTTCCTGCGTGGTTGGATCTGGGTTTGCGAGGCAGGCGCCGTTTTTTCCTACAGCAATTCACCCTTTTAAAAAGGCACACAAGAAGAAATTTGCACGGGGGAAAATTTCTCGGTAAAAGCTCAGACGAGGACGTGATAAAGTAGCCTATGTTCCTTAATTTTGAATCTTACCCAGGACTACTCAAAAGAGGACGTTAGCCTTTTCAAGGGCCCCTGAAATCCAAATGCAAGTTGATTTGTGTTGATTTTTATATGATGTGATTTTATATGATTGTCAAGATTATTATAATGGATGTATAACTGAGAATGCTGCTGATCAGAAAAAGTTGTTTCATATTGCAAAGTCTTTGTTAAATATGAAGAAGTCTATAGTTGATTTACCATCACACATTGATACTCAAAATTTTGTAAATGAGTTGGGTATGTATTTTGAGCAGAAAGTAGTGAAAATGTGTGAAGACATTCAGTCGAAAAGAGCAGATGGATTCCCCAACCCATCTTCTTATTCAGAAGTTCAAAATAAGTTGTCACAGTTTTCTCCATTATGTGCATACTATATGATGTGCAAAAATTGGTTCTGAAGTTAAACAAGAAGACATGTATATTGGATCCAATACCCACAAAGCTGGTTGTAAGGAACATTGATATTCTATTGCCAGTTCTTACAAAAAATTATCAACCTGTCTCTGACAAGTGGACACTTTCACAGGAATTGGAAGTTGGCTGTAGTTACACCATTATTGAAAAAGCCTGATGCAGATTTACAGTTTTCAAATTGTAGACCCGTTAGTAATTTGCAATATGTGTCCAAACTGGTTGAAGCAGCAGTAGCAGGTCAAATTCAGCAAACATCTTGTAACCAATGATTTATTACCACCAATAGACCAGTTCGTAATTCAACTTTGCGCATGAGCAGAAAAAGGTCATTTGTATCAACAGGCATTTGGGTTTGTAAATTCACTGAGATAAGCATCTGTGATGCGATGATTATTCATGTGATCCTTATCTAAATAATGCTTGCCATAGATATCCACCTAACAGCAAGAATGGTATTTTGCAGTATAAAAGGAAATAGACTGTTATTGCATTCAATACAACAACAACAAAAAAAGATATATGAAATGGATGCCTGTTAAATTGTCAACTGATGGAGTATTCTGATCACCTGTTCTTAAAGCAAGCTCATTCTTTGTTTGAACATGAATTCCATAAATTGTTTGGTCGGGCAAGCTTATGCATTATGTCGCTTTGAAAACGAGGGAAGTGCCTAACCAACTAAGAAAAAAAGAAAGGTCATTTGTACCAATGTGTACATGAGCTAATTACGAACTGGCTTATGCAGTCAGCATATAGACAAAACCACAGCACAGAAACAGCCCTATTAAAGGTGAAAAATGATTTGCTGTTAGCGATGAATAAGCAACAGGTGGTATTTTTTGTTCTACTGGACATGAATGCAGCTTTTGATTTAATTAGACACGACATTCTTGTGAATGTTCTCCAAGCACATTGTGGAATAACTGACAGGGCATTGTCATTGTTTGAGTCATATTTAAATGATAAGAGACAGAGGGTTCAGGTCGATTCCAGTATGTCCAAGGAGTTTGATGTACCCTGGGGTGTGCCCCAAGGCTCCTGCCTGGGTCCCTTTCTCTTTACTTTGTATGCTTGTAGGTTATTTCATGAAATCCAACACAATTTCCCAGAAGTAATGTGTCATACCTATGCGGATGATACACAGCTGTACATATCTTTTTCACCTACTGCAGCAGATGAGAATTATTCTGTGACCATTACAGAGCGATGTATTGTGCATCTTCACAAATGGTTATTATCCAACAATTTTCTAAATTTACTTAATGATAAGAAAACCGAATTTGTAATATGTTGAACTCAACAGCAAATTTCCAAATTACGCAATGAAAGCCTGAAAGTGATTGATGTTGATATTTATCCTGTTGATTCTGCACGGAATCTGGGAGTGTGGTTTGATTCACGCCTAGTCTTTGACAGACATATCTCTGAAGTATGTAAAAATTCATTTTATCATTTGTTTAATATTGCACATCCATTCGGAAGCATTTGGCACGGGAAAGTACTGAAAAAATCATCCATGCGTTTGTCACAAGCAGATTGGATTATTGTAACAGTTTATTTTATGGCTTACCTGATAATCAATTAGGTAAACTACAAAGGGTGCAAAATGCATGTGCTAGATCAGTTTGTAACTCTCCTCGTTTTTCTCATTGTAGTCCATTACTACGTGCATTACATTGGTTGCCTGTAAAGCAGAGAATCATATTTAAAACTCTAATTGTATATAGAGCTATTCATGGTACAGTACCAGCGTATATACAAGAACTTGTAGAATTAAAAACATAATCTCAAACATTTTATTATCTTCGAAGTTCACGGGATCAAACATTATTGAAATATCCAACGGGGAAATCAAAAGTTACTCTTGGTGACAGGGCATTTTTTGTACGCTGCACCAAAATTATGGAATAATCTCCCTTTGTTTGTAAGACAAGCAGTTACAATTAATGAGTTTAAGGCCATGTTCAAAAGTCATCTTTTGAAGTCATGTATTTTCTGTTTGAATTTCTTGTAGGCATGTCATTTTGTAATGCGCAGTAGATCATATCATTATAGTAGCTGCGCAATATAAATGTCCTTTATTATTATTATTTATGATACCCTCAACATCACTTTTGCGGTGAAACGAATATCCAGAAAAATTCCACACATTTTTAATGATTTTTTTTTTCTTCTATTTTTCTTCAGATTACTTGGGAACGCCCACAAAAAACAAAAAACAAAAAACAAAAAATCCCACCAAACCAATATTCCTCAGATGATCTCATCTGTCAACCATTGCTAAAGTACTGAAATGTTTAACAAAAGACATTGGAATGCACCTTCCCCTCGACTCAGCATAACTTGCATGTTCCCTCGCCATGTCTTTTTTAAGTCACATTAACATCACTCAAACATGCACGCGAACTTTCCTCGTTTTTCAGTATGTTATTATATCTTATAGATTTATGATCACATGAAAAAGCCTCTCCTCCTCTTTCCCTCTCTTCTCGTGTCTTCTTCAATAGCCCTTATTCATTTCCTGGGTGTAAACTGCGTATCGGTCATACCAAACTGCCACAATGGTTGCGCTACTATGTGGAAGCTACATGGCACGCATACGCCTAATGAGGGCGGGCGACATCGAATCCAACCCAGGTCCGAAGGATGCTTCCTCTGACAGGTAGTGTGTAGCTATAGGATTATACGGCTTCCAGTATTTATGTATTTTGAGACATGTGATCTTAGTGTGTCCTGCTGTCTTCCTCGTTTGATTACATGTGTACCTATATCCGTCCGTCTCAAGCATTTCTTTGTTAATTTTATTTCTGGATAGAAGAGATCTCCTTGAATGAAATTATGCTCTTTTGATGTATACGTTTACCAAAACATTTGTACAGCTGTACATCTCTTTGTATTCATACGCTTTACAACCTTTCACCTTCTTTCATGCAGCACATTATACTATGAGACGATGTTTCTAGACTTGCGTAGAAAAATAGATCCCTCAGCATACCGCGATTTGGGAAACTCTCTTGGGTTCACGTATGCGGAATTAAACGATGCCAAATTGAAGCATCAATCGGACACTCTTGAAGCTCTGATGGAGATGCTCTGCAAATGGAGATATAAACAACCTCCTGGTACCGATATCGCCAGTGTTCTTAAGGAGAAACTTCGAGAATGCAAATTGGACGGCTTGACTGACATAATAACAGATCACTCCAAACTACCAGGTAATGTGATATATTTTCGTTTATTGTCAGGAGGGGGGGGGGGGATGTTAACTGGATTCTTATTCCTTTGTCCAAACTGTGCCACTAATCATGCCACTGTCATACAGTTTTCATTAGGTGTATCAACTGTAGCTTTATAAACATTCTCTCGAATGCGGTGGACCCGTTTCTGATTTGCACAGGTTTGTCGGCAGTGGTGAATTAAATACACATTACATCAGTCATATTAATATACAGTTATAATTATGTACTTCTTATCAATATGCGTATATACTGGAGGTACATGCGATAATGATTGATGTAATGTGCTGTTTCTACTGTTGTTGTTGTTGTCGTTAATGTTGTTTTGTTGCACAGAATATCATGTCTAGACTACCATCACATAAAACAGAACGATTTGACGTTGAAGAAGAATATTTGAAATTTGTTTTAGAAAACGCTGTAGGCCTATCTCATCTTTGCTAAAAAGCGAGAGGGTCGGGCACTTATAGTTTCTATAGCTATAATACGCATAGCGAATCTTGATGCTCAAAATCTCTGTTTAGTCTGATGCTTTGATGCATTGTGCTTATACAATGTGACTGGAGAGATTTTGACGCTTTTAAGATCCAAGAATAGTCTCTAAAACATTTTTCGTTCATGTGTTTTTAATGAGGATGATGGTATATGCTCTGTTTAATTTCAGTTACTCGAATTGGCAGAAAAAAATAACAACTAAGACGTTACCTCAAAAGCACATTTGATCTCTAATGCTAACAAACAAATAGACTGTGAACTCGTTTTTTGTTTTTTTGTTTTTTCGTGAAACTCTGTTTCTTTATTGTTTGGATTTTTGCTGTATCTGAAATTGCGATTGGACCATGAGATTTAAATAGATTGCTACTTATGATTTTATTTCGGGCCACTAAATATCTTTTCCAGACCCCCAATATTTCAGATTTAAAGATTTTAGTGGTTCTAACGGACCACCAGTTTAAAAAGTTAGCGTTGAGCCCTGATATATGCATACATAATTCACACAGTGACTATCTGTCTCTTTTCTTTTTGCCTCTCTTCCTAGGATCATCGACTCGCGTATCTTTGCTTACGGAGGAACAGGTAAAGCAAATCAAAAAAGAACTGAAGGAGCATTACCGTTTGTCAAGAAGCAAGATCAATGTGGACCCTCTCGATTTCATGAATAGTGTAAAGTTTGATGAAATTTATACCAATTTCAGTCTTACAGAGCAAAGTGGCAAACATAAAAAAACAATTACGTACGAGGATCTTTTGACCGGTGGTGAAGATAAAAGTCTTTCAAAACGCATCCTAATTCAAGGAGAGGGAGGTGCCGGGAAAACAACACTTTGCGCTAAGATCGCCTTGGACTGGTGCAACGAAAAGATTCTTCACGATATAAACCTGGTGATTTTAATTCCTCTTCGGGAAGTCCATGACACGTCAACCATTGGTGGTATTGTGAAAAGGTATCTCTCTGATTCAAATGAAGCAACGGCAAACCAGATAGATGACTATATCTCAAGAGAGCAAGGTAAAGTTCTCCTCGTGTTTGATGGTTTCGACGAGTTTGACGAGAAGTGCAGCAGTGAGGTCATGCGCATTCTAAAGTTAGAGCAGTACAGGTTATGCAAGGTAATTGTCACCACAAGACCATGGAAAAAAGATGTAATAACGATGGAAAGAGCACTTGCTGAAACCTACACTTTCATTAGCGTCGAAGGATTTGACAAGGATAATTTTCAAAATTACATCAAGAGATACTTTGGAATTATAGGGAAGGATGCTGTTGCAGAAAATTTGATTTTTTTCATGGAAAACAATGATGTCATCCGGTCGAACATGTCCTTGTTTCCAATCTACTGTGCGATGCTTTGTCTTATGTGGAATGCTACTACAAGTGAAGAAAAACGAAAAGAAATGCTGAAATTGCAAACTTTCTCACAGATTTTTGAAAACATGATAGATTTTCTAAAAGAGCACTATACATCAAAAATGTGTGAACATCTGAAGCATCCGAAGACAGCTGAACTTTTTAGGAATGCTGGTAAGGCAATTCAAGACATCGGTGAGATGGCGCTTGAAGGTTTATTGAACAAGAGACTATCATTTCCTGTAGAAAAATTCAACAAATGTGAGAAGTCCATGGAAATATGCTGCGAAGTCGGGGTTTTGACATTAGAGACAGATATCATCAGCAGGGAGCGTCGGCGCGAAATTGGCATTTCATCCTTCGTTGAGTCAATGGTGTCGTTCCCCCACAAATTGTTCCAGGAATACATTGCGGGGATCTACGTTAAGACTTTATTTGATGAGGATCGTTCCAAGTACTTACGACTTAAAGAAAGACTTCTTCATAACCGTGAGGAATTTCGTTACCTACTCTACTTCTCCTCGTATTTACGGAAAGAACTTGGCCTTGACATCATCGATGGATTAGTAGAATGTGGTGACAAATATTACTGCATTGATGTTGCGTTTGAATGTCTTACGGTGGAGGCCACCAGAAGAATGGGAAAACAATGGAAGAAATACAGCATATCACAATGTTATGATTCATACCATACAATATCAGGAACGTTATTCATGATTCATCATGACCAAGTGGTAAGTATAGCCAACAGTGGGGCTAGTGTGATGGAGTATCTTCATCTAACTTTGTGACAAACCCTTTTCAAAAGATGATGCCGATTTAAGTGCTTGCGAGACACAAGCTCTTATTGAAGTTGTTAATGGTACCAGGAGTTGTTTTTTATGGTTCAAATTTGATTTCCTGTTTTGGAGATAACATCAGCTCCAACAAAGATCCCCATACCCGCGCGAGCGCGTCGGGGAAGCGTCGTCAACATTGTTCGCTGGCGTTGTTTTTAATTCGGCGGTAATTAAATAAAAAAAAAAAGAGAGAAAAAAAAGAAAGCTCTCCCGTACGTTCCCAGCAGTCCGGATCGTGATTTGCATTTAATTTGTTCTTAATTTGTTTTTTAAGACTCCGTCATATGCGCATGATTTATTGTAGTACTAATAGTGACAGATCTCGACACTTTGGCGAATGTTTGGCATACCAGTCCTGTGAAAGAGTGTGGTCACACTTTTCAGAAATTGACACCATTGACACATCTTCATGGAACTTCGTACATATGCATGTACTGACTGGCAGTGATTATCCAAGGAATTTGGGGGTCATGGGTCAATGGTCAGGGTCAAAGGTCAAGGTCAACTCCTCAGAATTTCACTTCTTCCCTCATATTTATGCAATCTTTGCAGGATTTTTCTTAAAGCTTAATATATACATGTATTAACCAATAGAGATTTTCTGGGAATTTCTCTCCAAAAGATCAAAGGTCAAAAGGTCAAAGTGCTCAATTTCACTTTTTCCTTCTCAAAAGTGACTCAAGGTATCATCTTGGAACTTAGTAGATGTTTATGCATGTTTTACCTGACAGTGATTCTCTTGGGAATTTTGTGATCATAGGGTCAAAGGTCAAGGGTGAAAGGATCGGTTAAAATGTTAAATTTTCCTTATTAATACTAAAGTTATACTTTGTCTTCATACCTTGAAAATTATTCAATACATAAACTTATAGAAGGGTCAAAAGTCAAGTAAGAATCCTCAAATCCCCAAATCCCTGCACTCTTAGACAGTTATGGCTATTCATCCAATAAAACCTAATTCAAGGAAAGTGAACATTCAACTCATTCGTGACAAACCTGTCATTTGATAGTTTTCCAATTATGTGAAACTGTCATCACACATGGTCAAGACATTGTAGTATAGAACTATTAGGAGAACCATGCATTATAGCGGAGGCAAACCAGTCGCCATATCGACATGAATATTTTCTAGTTTGATATGTAAGCAGGGGCGGATTCAGGAATTCCGTAAAAGGGGTGCGACTTATAAAATTAAAGGAGGCGCACGCCCCCGTCCATTTTTTCTTTTTATTTCTTTTGTTTTAACAAAAATTAAATGGGGTGTGCGCCCGGTGCGCCCCCATCTGGATCCGCCACTGTGTATTATAGTCAAATCTAGACACCAGGCCTATACCTATTGGTAATACTGCCCCCACTGTTCCACCTTTTACAAGGATAAAGGTTATCCCCATCAGGTCAAAATTTGCGAAAATGCTTATTTATGCAGTAAACTTGATTGTTATTCACAGACTTTATTCAGACTTGTTTAGGAGGTGCATGGGCGGTCATTGTAGGACATAACTGTTTGTGGTGACGATGCCCTCCCTCAGTGTTCTGACTTTGATGCCATGTCACATGTCTTGTTTATGCTCTGTCAGCCACATTCATTGTGGGACTTTATTCAAACTTGCTGTGGAGGTTCATGGGATTTTTTTTTTTTTTTTATAGGAAACATAACTTTGTATTTACAGCACCCTCTTTGTTCCCACTTTTATAGGATGCTATGTCATATATTATTTCTTGTATGTGCTATACCAGCCTCATTTCTCGTCTCCGGATTGCATTGTATCAACAGTTGTCATGCATATTATACAATAGGCCTATATACAAAGTCATGCAAATGGGATATTGGGGACATGTTCGGGGATACAATGTGCTCGAACTGGTCCCCCAGCCGAGTGCTCTAGTTTATGGGGTTTTTTTTTTTTTTTTTTTTTTTTTTTTTTTTGTTTGGTTTGTAATAAAGAGGGAGAGACCAGTAGGGCATTCGACAAGGCTGGGCACAAACGATTATTCCACAGGCCAGATTAATATGGAATCAGGGGACAAATCAGATTGATTCACCAGATGAAAGTCAAGCTCAATTAGGAAATCATGTACAGGTATTCTTTAAAAATATATTTGATTTATATATTTTAGTCATATGTATTTCAGCAGTACAATACCAACGTTTTTTAATCATTAAATGCCATATATAACCAGACAGGTTAGCAGAAAAAAAAGTTGGCAACTTTTCATAATTTGTACAATCATCCCACCCCGCCCTTAAAATTTCGGGAAAGTGGAAGAAGCATGCAGAAATGTGATTTATCATTTTCAGCATATTGCATGACGTTCTTACGCCCGCCTTCAGAAAGCTAAACAGAGCTTAAAGGGACATTCCGGACGATTTTCATAATTTTACACCATGTAGTACATAAATCAACAGCTCCATGTATAGATTCGTGGAATTTGTTGTGGTCCTTGAGCAGGGAAACCAATAAATTGAAAATCTTAAACAAATTACACTGAACAGTTGATGACATCAGAGCCTCATATATTTCAGAAATGTAGTGCCTCATATATTTCAGAAATGTAGCATGCAATTCCATTACCACTTGCTCAACCAGTGGCGTACCGTGGGTCAAGACATTGGGGGGGGGGCACCTCATGGCAGCAACATCAGAATTGCATAACGGTACAATTAAATGCGAGCGAGCGAAGCGAGCGAGCTTGAAAATTTTGACATTTTACAGTCCCCAAACTGCCGTTTGTAGCTATAATAATAATAATAATAATAATAATAATAATAATAATAATAATGATAATAATAATAATAATTATATATATATATATATATATATATGCTTAGGAAATTAAGGGCGTTGCACCGGGCACAACTGCTGGCAGTTGCTGGCAGTAACATTAGGAGAATGGCATAACGATTAAATGCGAGCGAGCGAAGTGAGCGAGCTTGAAAATTTTGACATTTTACAGTCCCAAAACTGCCGTTTGTAGCTATATATTTTCGCTTTGGAAATTATGGGGAAGGGGCGCACCGGGCGCAACTGCTGGCAATTACTGACAGCAACATCAGGAGAATTGCATAACGATTAAATGCAAGCGAGCGAAGCGAGCGAGCTTGAATATTTTGACATTTTACAGTCCCCAAACTGCCGTTTGTAGCTATATTTTTTCGCTTTGGAAATTAAAGGACAAGTTCACCTTCATTAACATAAGGCTTAAGAGAATGCAGCAATATTAGTAGAGCACATCAGTGAAAGTTTGAGGAAAATTGGACAATCGATGCAAAAGCTATGAATTTTCAAAACTTTTGTGTTGGAACCGCTTGATGAGGAGACTACTAAGGCTCGTGATGTCATATGAGTACAACAGTATAAAGAAAATGTAAAGAAAATTCAACATATTTTCACTTTTTTTCGCATAATAAAAGAGCACTTGACTTGCCTCTATCTAAAGGCAATGGGAATAATATTACCCATAACATATGTCAGTAACGAGTCAAGGGAATGTGTACTTTTTTCAAAAGATGAAATTTTGTGAAATTCTCTTTATATTTTCCTTATATTGTTGTACGCATGTGACATCATTTACACTGCAGTAGTCTTCTCATCCAGCGGTGACTGCACAAAAACTTCAAAAATTCATAACTTTTGAACGGATTGTCCGATTTTCCTCAAACTTTCACTGATGTGTTCTACTAATATTGCTGCATTCTTTCAATCCTTATGTATATGAAGGTGAACTTGTCCTTTAAGGAGAGGGGGCACACCGGGCGCAACTGCTGGCAATTGCTGGCAGTAACATCAGGAGAATGGCATAACGATTAAATGCGAGCGAGCGAAGTGAGCGAGCTTGAAAATTTTGACATTTTACAGTCCCAAAACTGCCGTTTGTAGCTATATATTTTCGCTTTGGAAATTATGGGGAAGGGGCGCACCGGGCGCAACTGCTGGCAATTACTGACAGCAACATCAGGAGAATTGCATAACGATTAAATGCAAGCGAGCGAAGCGAGCGAGCTTGAATATTTTGACATTTTACAGTCCCCAAACTGCCGTTTGTAGCTATATTTTTTCGCTTTGGAAATTAAAGGACAAGTTCACCTTCATTAACATAAGGATTAAGAGAATGCAGCAATATTAGTAGAACACATCAGTGAAAGTTTGAGGAAAATTGGACAATCGATGCAAACGCTATGAATTTTCAAAACTTTTGTGTTGGAACCGCTTGATGAGGAGACTACTAAGGCTCGTGATGTCATATGAGTACAACAGTATAAAGAAAATGTAAAGAAAATTCAACATATTTTCACTTTTTTTCGCATAATAAAAGAGCACTTGACTTGCCTCTTTCTAAAGGCAATGGGAATAATATTACCCATAACATATGTCAGTAACGAGTCAAGGGAATGTGTACTTTTTTCAAAAGATGAAATTTTGTGAAATTCTCTTTATATTTTCCTTATATTGTTGTACGCATGTGACATCATACACTGCAGTAGTCTTCTCATCCAGCGGTGACTGCACAAAAACTTCAAAAATTCATAACTTTTGAACGGATTGTCCGATTTTCCTCAAACTTTCACTGATGTGTTCTACTAATATTGCTGCATTCTTTCAATCCTTATGTATATGAAGGTGAACTTGTCCTTTAAGGAGAGGGGGCGCACCGGGCGCAACTGCTGGCAATTGCTGGCAGTAACATCAGGAGAATGGCATAACGATTAAATGCGAGCGAGCGAAGTGAGCGAGCTTGAAAATTTTGACATTTTGCAGTCCCAAAACTGCCGTTTGTAGCTATATTTTTCGCTTTGGAAATTCAGGGGGGGGGGTACCGGGCGCAACTGCTGGCAATTATTGGCAGTAACATCAGGAGAATGACATACAACGGTTAAAATGTCCAAAATCTGCACTTTATATAGAGCATCCCCTAATTTGTTTGTGTTTGTGAGTGTGTGTGTTTCATGAAGATGGAAAAGTTAGGAAATAGCCAAGGTCAAGTCTTGTTATTGGCAATGCAAGGCATTTTAATATAGACTAGTATGTAAAGCAACACTGCAAAATCAATGATCAAGCTTTGATAGCAAAACAATGTGCACAACCTATCCAACATCACATTGCGTAACATTGCAGCGACTCTTTTTGCCATTCCGATGTTCTGAGTACACTGCGCACATCCTGCTTATATTCAAAATGCCAACCGGGAATCACGCTGAATCACAATCTTTTGTCGTCTCCGGGCTTTTTGAACAATGTTTCACTATAATACCTCTTTAATTATTATATGGTTAAAAGAAATCTTAGAAAAATATCTTTTTTCTTGATCATCCTTTCATGTCGATTTCAAAAGCAGGTTACTAACCCTTGAATTACCATTTTGGTAGTTTTTTTTTCTTTCTTTTTTCTTTTTTTTTTTTAACCAGCGGATTTGGGGGGGGGGGGGGCACGTGCCCCCCATGCCCCCCGTAGTTACGCCACTGTGCTCAACAAGTTCACCTGTGAAGAATCATATGCATGCCTTCTTCTTTTGTTCTGCTTCCGTGAGCCCCAACTCATGCATTCTTGTCGTGAGGCTTCCATGTCAAGATCCTTGTTCATTGCAATTTGTTATAAATTTTGAAAACATTCTCATTCCTCATCCCAATCACTATAAATTCTGAAACTCTGTACTCAATTTAAGTGATTTATAGTTGTTCAAATGTAAAAGTCTGAAAATCATCCGGAGGTCCCCTTTAACAGTAATCTATCTTTTGGGATATGTATAGGGCCTACATAATTTTCTCAAGCGCTCACTCGCTTTGCTCGCTCGTGAATATAGTAATATCGACATAAGGCATGGTCCACATTTCGGAAACGTCAAATAGTGAAGGCCTACGTGTATAATGCCATGACGCGCACAACTGGGGACCATCTGCAAATTACGTACGAAAACAAACAAATAAAAAAACGATACCGCCATAATTGAAACCACTCACCCATTTCCGGAATCATTGATCAAACGATGACTCTGATGACTCAGTTAGGATACATCTATCGGCGTACACAAGGATGATCAGCGTCGATCCAAGGGGGGGGGGGGGGCATTCGGCCCGCTCCCATGAAAATGTTGGGGGCAAACAAATCATTTGTCCCCCTCCCCCAAAAAATTCCTGAGATGAGGATAAATCTCGATATTTTTTTTTCATGAAAAATTGTCCAAATACCACAAGAAGTATGCACCAGATCGTTATTTGCAATCATAAATATGCAAAAGCTCCCCGCGTGGTCCCTCTCATTAGACTTTACATACACTTTTGAGATTGACGTGTTTCCTAATATTCTATCAAAGAGTGTGCAGCAGATATTTTACTGACACAATTTCCCTCATATGCAGAGGCGTCGATGGGGGGGGGGGGGGGGGGCAAGGGATAGTTCCTCCCATGTATTGGGGGCTAATGTATCATTTTGCCGCCCTTCGTAATTCCCGAGATATAGCTTAAATTCAATTCTGAAAATGCATTATGTCCCTCGCGTGAGAGGGGATCGGCCTGCCCCCTTTCATATTCTACCCGTTCGGTTCTTACCATGATTCACTTTTAGATTGACAGATTTCCAAATGTTTCATTGTGTGCACCAGGTCTGTCAATTCGGATAAAAAAAAGTGCAAAAGTTCCGTCGGGAGGGTGGGAAGGGATATGTACATACTTTCAATTAACCTTAATTCCCACCGCTTGGTTCTCTCCTTAGATTTTGTGCACTTCTGGGATTGGAAATTTTCTAAATCCATCATAAATGTGTTTACGAGATATTTTCATCATAATCCTAAAAATGCAAAAGCTTCCTCGTATGCACGGGTGTCGATCCTGGAGGACTAGAGGGCAAACATTTTGTCCCCAATTTGTTCCCGAAATGAGGAAAATTTTCTTGCTTTTTGATAGAAAACTGTCCAAATATTTCACCCATATTATGCACCAGATGCTTGAATTTCCATTCTGAAAATGCAAAATCTTCCTCGCTTAGGAGGGGGATACCCCTTCCCACACCCTCCGGCCATTTCGTCCCCTATACACTTTGGAGAGTTGGGCAAGTGCAGAATATTTCATCAATTCTGTCACTTCAATTCTAATAAATTCCCTCATCCTTTTTAAATTAACCCTTTCCCCACGCGGTTCCCATCCATAGAATTAAACTCGGCACCCTTTGGGATCGACAATTTCCTGAATATTCCACGAAAGTGTGCATCAGATCGTACTACGTGTATCTTCAAATTTCAAAATTCAAAAACTCCGTCGTGTGGGAGGGTACTACCCTCTCCCACACAGTCCCCACCCCCTCAATGTCCATACACTTGGTATATTATAGGCCTACGCAGTGATGTCGCACACGCGGATTAAGAACTGAGATACCGCGATTCAGTCATTCACTTATCTGTAAATGTTTATTTTTCTTATTTTTTTTTTTGATAGGGAAAAATCAAATGATTTCACCAAAAGTGTGTACCACATCTCTGAATATCAGATCTGAAAAAGCAAAATCTCCCTCGTGTGGGAGTGGCCACAGTCACTCCCTTCTCCCACATTCTCCTAATTCTAGTTTGTATTTTACTATTCTTACTCTTTTCATAGAAACAAAACTCGAATATCTCACCAACGGTGTGCATCCTATTTCTGAATTTATTTCAGGCCTGAAAATGCAAAATCTTCCCTGTGTGGGGTGGGAGGAGTCCCCCAAACCCTTTCACAGCACATTTTCCTGAATACGAATGTTTCTTACTTTTTTGACAGGAGCGTAACTGGAATATTTCACAAAAATGTGTGAACCTAGATGTCTGAAGTACAGGTCTGAAATTGCAAATTCGCACTCATGTCGGAAGGGGTGACCCCCTTCCCTAGGTGCGTCGATCGGGAAGGAGGGGTGGGGGACAGGGGGTTGTGCCCCCCCCCCCCCGATGATATTGGAGGGGCAAGCATATCATTTTGTCCCCCCCCCATAATTCCAGAATTGTGAAAAAAAAATTGATAGACAATAATATTGTCCAAATATTTCACGCAAAGTGTGCAACAAATTGTTTAATTTCAATTCTGAAATGCAAAATCTCTCTCGCATGGGAGGAGGATACCAACCCCCACACCCTCCCTCCTTCGGTCATTTTCCTTTACACCATTAGAACACATATACATTGACAGTTTTAAAGATGTTTCATTTAAGTGTTGCATCAAATCTGCCACTTCAATTATTATAGATTTAAAAAGTTCCCTCATACTCTTTTAATTTGCTTTCCCCCGCTCGGTTCCCATCCATTGATTTCGACTCTGCACACTTTGGGGATGAAAGTTTTCCGAATATTCCACAAAACTGCGTATCAGATCGTTCTATGTCAATCTTAAAATGTGGAAAGGGGCGACCCCTCCCACGCCCCCGCCCCCAACTTTTCCTGGCAACTTTCATTTATCATTAATATTGTACTAGGCCTACACAGTGATGTTGCCCATGGGAAACAAGAACCGAGTTACCACGATTTAGTCATTAAATTATCTGTGAATATTCCTTTCTCTTATTTTTTTTTTAATGACAGGAAAACAAATCCAAACTTTCACTAAAAGTGTGTACCAGATCGATGAATTTCAGGTTTAAAAAAAATCTTCCTCGTGTGGGAGGGGGGATACCCCCATCCCACACCCTGCCCTAGTCTAGCTTCTGGACTCTTTTTACTCGTAGCGGTGATCGTGTACGCGTCAAGCCGTATGAGGGCGTGACACCCGAGGATTGCGATACGCCGAGAACTGCGATAGCCGAGAAGTTGGGCGCGCAGTCTCTCGATTATCGCAAATCAGAAAATTTGCGCCCTCTCTTGGTTTATCGCACCAAGGAAAAGGGGACGGAGCCCAGACTAACCCTGCCCCCGCTCGGTCGCTACGCTCCCTCGCACAGATATTCCATCTCCAAGTCCCCCCCCCCCCCCCCCCCCCATCGTGGAAACGGATCCACGCAACTGCCCCTCCCATTCCCTTCCCCCTCTCGGTCGCTCCTCTCTCTAGCACATAATATTATTTTCCATGTTTTGCCTCACCCCCATCATATTAAAACGGAATGATGCCCATGGGGAAGATTGCTTTCATGAACTTAAAACCAGAAAATTGAGAAACGCAATAGGTATAAGGAAATAATCTACTACATTACAACATACAAAGAAATGGATATCCAAAGTCAGCCGACAAGCAAAAACAAAACAAAAACAAGAACAAAAAGTTTTCATATTTTTTCCTCCCACTTTCCTCCCACCTTACATCTTCGTGAAAGAAAGTTGGGGGTGTAAACATTCGATGCCTGTATCTTCTGAAAAAACAAAAGGGTGTGGGACAGCCCCCACCAAGATCTCCCCTCCCCCCCCCCCCCCACCAAACTGTTTCGCCGGTCCGGTTATGGGCTTGTATGTGATGATGACTATCGCCGATCATCCCCCCCCCCCCCGACTCCTTGGTACGTATTTACGCCGCTGAATCACGTCACTACAATACCTTTTTTTTTTATTAAGAAGCAAAAAAAAAAAAAAACAACAACAAACAAACCCCCAAAACAAACCCAATTAGGACACTAACCACTACCACACCTTATTCACTGTTATCCATAAAATAGCTATGGGATGAGGCTATGTGGTGTTAAGGATTTTTGACGATTTTAGCTCTGATGATTCAATTTTTTTCACAATGAAGGCATTCATCTTGTTTATACTTGCTTGTTCGTACAATATTTTTACTCCACTAATGCCTTACTCTAAATATAAATACACATATTTTTTTTTCAAGTGTCCCACTTGTCCCACTATCCCACTTATCCCATACCCTACACATTCAGCGCACCATGTTTACCAGGACAAGCGTGCGTGTACAAATTAACAAACAATAAAGAGATGTGAAAGAGACAAAGAATTAAGAAAGGGAAGAGAAAAAATGGCCTTTACTCAAGACAACTATCAACAGCTGGAAATAATTGACCGTGATTACTGGAACACTAATGTTTGCATTTGTGTTCTTCTTGTATAGCAGGTATTGTTTTCACTTAATAAGCGAATGTTTTGCGAAGGGCGCGAATGTCAAAAAGATGAATAAGTCCAACATTCCGATTTCTTTGAATGCTTCCCAACAATATAACCGTTAAGCATTCTTGAGCAGTTTGTGAGTAGTTTCTCATGACGTATACTATCATACTTAAGTCCTACAATGCAAATGTGTGTACCACTTCTGAACTACGGCCAGTCCCGGGGCCAGTCACACCAACGAAGAGCGCGCGCGACTTTAGATGCGAACATCGCAGATGTTCAAGTAATCATGGGCATTTTTAGGTGATCTGAGTATCCTGATAGAGCTCAATTTTTTTTTTTTTGCACACGTTTCCAGATCATTTGGAGAATTTTTCAAAAAATTGAAAAGAAATGGACGGACGCGTACGCGCGCGCGCATATACCTACGCACAGCTCATATGCAATAGAAATTTCCCTTTTTTCACACGGATCGAATGTCTGAAATGTCAAGGAATAATTCTACCAAGTTTCAAGCCAATCCGACTCAATATGACGTGATACGGGCCCGTCAAAGTTGAAATTCCACGCGCGCGTCAATGGCGATATACAGTGCAACTATGCCACAAAAAAAACCCCGCCTATTGTAAATCCGATTTTACTCTTCAGGATGGACGGTGACCCCCCATTTTCTTTACATATTCTGAAAGCTGATGAGTTGTACGTGTCATTTCATGGGTTGGCGATGTCGGAAAAATGATTAAAAGATATCAAATTTCTTAATGAAATAAAAAAGTAAATTTTCAAAATGACGTCATCAAATTTCAAGTATCTCATTTATCCTGTGCCGATTTCCACCCAGATTTCAGTATGTTGTAGCTTATTAAATGCTCTTTCATAAATGTCCTACAAAAATTTGATTGCATGACGGCATCACCTCGTGAAAATAAATTAAAAGTAACCTTGTCAAATTTGACCAGTTTACGTGTTATCTCTATGGGAGTGCATTTTTTCTGGAAAGTAAAATTGACATGACTATCTTTTTCGAGCACTAGCTCACTTATCCTTCGGTGAATTTCTCCAAGATTTTAATATGTTGTAGCTGAGAGTTTGGGCTATCGTTAATGTATCCTCTGTTTTTTCATACGACGTCAGGATCACGTCGGAAAAACTTGGTTGAAATTGGCACTTGGCTTCGATATGGCGTCATTTTGCTTAATACACAGAGCCCATGGGGGATGAAATAGGTCAGTGCATAGCGAATCGGACTTGTAATCTAGAGGTCCCGGGTTCGAGGCTCACCCCTGCCAAATCTTTTTTTTTTTTTTTTTTGTTTGCTTTTCTTTAAAAATACTTTCTATCTTCTTTTTCTTTGACTAGTCTAATCTCCCTTCCTAATATTATTTTTTTTTTCTGGTTTCTTTATGCTTCTCCCTCAAATTTCTACACAATACCTTATTTTTTTTTCTTTATTTTTCTTTCTTTCTTCCACTTTCTGTGCAATAGCTCAACAACAGCACTGGCTATCAACCCCATATTTTGTACATGTTTAGTTCATGTCACGAACATCATGTCACAAAATAACAAGTACTTCCTCCGACATCATCTTGGGTAGGTAAATTAGGGTCAAAGGTCAAAAGTGTTTAATCCTTATGGTAAATACACGTCCTATCTTTCCCACATTTTGCACACGAAAGGAACATTTTGTAAGAATCATTTCACAATGTAACAACTTTTTGCTCAGATGCCATCTCGGCTGTGTAAAGTGGGGTCAAAAGTCAAATATACTTCATTCTGTAATCTCATTAGTGTATATGGCATCACCGTCATATTTTGCACACACATGGACCTCGATGGAGGGATCATTTTGTAAAATAACGACGCTTTGGTCGGACGCCATTTTGGCTGTGCAAATGACTTATTATCTCTATAGGAGTACATTTTATTTTCTGGAAATGAAAAATGACATGACTGTCTTTATCTAGCACTAGCTAATTTATCGTTCCATGAATTTCTCCCAGATTTTAATGTTGTAAATGTAACTTTTGGCTATCGTTCATGTGATTCATATTCTTATTGGAAGTCGGGATTACGTCCAAAGGCCTGGTTGAAATTGACGCTTAGCTTCAATGTCGGGAGATATGTCTTTCTTTCGGTGACTTTCTTTGCAATAGTTCAAGAAAAACACGCCCTTTCACCCGCACATTTTGAACCTGTTTAGTCCATGTCAAGTACATATTTTCATATAATAACAACTACTTCATCAGACACTGTCTTTTCTAGGTAAATTAGGGTCACAGGTCATAACATTTATTTCCAAATATATATATTAGATCACCTAATTTGTCAGTGTTGACAAATTCCAAGTCTAGTTATTTTTTGTGATTTTTTTTTTTAGTTATTTGAAGCATTGTCTTGAGTTGAAGCCAAATTTGATCCTTTCCTTTTCTCTCTGTTGTTTAGTGGTTTGTGTACACACGCTTCTTCTTGTTGTTGCTGTTCTGTTGTATGTGTGTCTGTGTGTGTGTGTATGTGTGTGTGTGTGTTCTCTGAGGACCTTCCCCCAGAAACATCTGCTTTTCTGTAGGCTCCCCCAGTCCATTATCTTGGTGTTCAAATATAGATGTGGCGGACTACAGACTGACTTAAGTGTATCATTTACCCTTAATCATTATGTAAATTTTATTCTGTATACCAGTTTTTGTAACCTTTGTAACTATTGTTTGATGTCGCGATGTATGGTACGATTGTAATGTCATGGAATCCTAATAACTGAAATCAAATCGAATGAAATGAAATGAAATGACATGCAATGAAACGAAGTCAGAATGAGGTCACTTAATACTTTCTATAGAGGCCAGACGCAAATTGCCCCTAAACGTGCACTAAACTTCCCTGAAAATGCTTAAAAAATACTTATATACAGTTCGCATATTATGTCGAGAAATGATCGGACGAACTTGACTGCTTTCGTAGAATAAACGCAAGACATGCTCCGAACTGTCGGGATCTGTTAGAGGTTTTCACGAAGACTTTGCGAGCGAAGATTTCCAAAGTCGTGAGTATAGGTCTAGTGCATAATTATGACGAAGCGTTTCAATACATTTCGAGAACAATTTACGAGGAAGTCTTGACTCGGGATTTTGTGAGAAATAATTATTTTGAAAGTTTTTTTTTTTTTCACTCCCGCCAAACTTACACCGACGGCCGCGAACAGTTATGATGCTTCCGAACCCCCCGTTCCGGTTTGGCGATCTTTTGCAGATTGAAATACAAATGCTGGACTTTGCCAACTGCTCAATGAAAATAGCCCTTTTCCTGCCACAACCGAATAATCAATTTTCGTTCCAATAGCAATCGTTGTCCTTAGACGGCGTGATCTGCGGAAGAACTATGTCACGGGAATTGGCTAAGGGGTTGAGTTCCAGCTGCGTGCTGCTCAGTCTAACACTGCAAGACTCCAAATTTCACCGCGACTTCTACGAGATACTCGTCACAGAGGCTCCAAAGAGTCAGGTAAGCTTCTCTAAAGATAGTTCCACACCATGCTATGATGTTCAAGCTACAGTTTAAGTGCTACTGTAGTATTTCCATGACACCAAAAAGACAGCTCTGCCACAATAAACTTAATGGTCTTACATTTGATTAGATGTATGGAAAAGGATGAGACTTGGTCTACAAAATTGTTCCCTTCAAATCGAGTAGCCATTAACCAATATTGCGGACACAACTTTAGGTTAAATTATGACTAGATCAGCACAAGGGTCTAGGATAATGAGTCCGAATGCATAATACAAAGTACATGTATCTTGGAATACGCACGTCCCAGGTCTCTCGCTACTAACATTGTCATAAGTACTGATAACTATACACTGTACTTCGATTTCAGTAGGAAGTTAGCTCCAGTTGAGTTGATCGTATGTCATTATTACAAACTACAATTGTCACTGCCTTTGGGGTTCTCAAGTATGTCATATATATAGATAATAAACGGAAAGATGTTAACTCCGCCAATGCCAATGGGTCGTCAGCAGCACATCAGGGATCACCAATGTTTCGGCCATTTAAGTGCTGTACACCTTCCCCTGGCTGGCCGGTGATGCGTTAGGATTCCCTTGACAGCACCCCATGGCATCTCAATAAACAAACCAAAACAAACAAACAAAGCAACACAAGACAAGACCATAAAAAAAAACACTTTGCATCAATCACCTCTCTTCACTCCAGACCATCAACACTCCCTCTACATCCCCCTATTAACACATCCCCCCAAGCCTTCCCAACTATCCATGCAGATCCTGTCTCCGCTGCCTCACAAATCCTCCTGATCCACCTTTCCCCGTCCCTACCACCTACTCCCATCCCTCTGACCCACCTCCTTACCGATCGTCCAGCAAATCCCCTGCACACCACTTCCACAGCATGCACCTCTGCTCTCCACCCCCTTTTCTCACACTCCTCTCTCAACTCAGCATACCTATCCAACTTACTTTCCCTTGCCTCATCCATCCTTGTTTTCCATGGCACAGTCAGCTTCATCATTGCCAACCTGTGCACAAACCTAGCCACCAGCACCATGTCCGGCCTAAGGGCAGTTACCATCACCTCCTCTGGCACTGTACGGTTCCCCTCATCCACCCGCACCTCCCAATCGTCCCCAGCTGCTAAGATCCTCCCACCATCATCCCTCTGACCCTTCCTTCTCACACTGCATCTCACCCCCTCCTTCACAAACCGGATTCCCCTCACCCTAGGAGTCCCATTCTTCTTCCTTGCCTCCATTACTGTCACCCTCGCTACCTCCGCCATCTCCTTCAACACCTCGTTGTGCCTCCATGTATAGGCCTGTAATAAACCTCCACATGCTGACTAAATGTGCTCTAGTGAGCACTTCGCTTTGTTTGTTGCAAACCCTGCATCAACCATCATCCACAATGCCCCATCTCTGAAGATTTACTGGAGACGGCAAAACATCAAGGGTGGAACTGATCATGAAACGCACAGCTCCAGAGGACATTGACCAAAGGTCATTCCATGACACCTTCCTCTGCTCCACCCCTTCCCATCGAGTCCATGCTCCCTGCACTCCCTGCTGTACAGCCTTGGCAAAACGATACTCCTCCTCCTTCTCCTTAACCGCCTCCACCGCCAACTCCCTCCTACCATTCCTACCTTGCTTGCTGTACCATCTAGCACCCTGATGAAACCCGACCCCTTTCCGCCCCACCTGAACAGCACCCTGCATCTCCTTTCACTTTGCCATTGCCACTGCCTCGTCCGCAGCTTCCTCCGCCCTCCATTTTCTCCCTGTGTGGATCGGTAGCCTAACTCTTGCTAATGTCTGGTCTTTGACTCCCTCATCATCATCACTAGCCTAACCTTGCCAGCTTTAAACTCCTCAACCACTGACGTCATAGGCAATTGCAACTTGCGTGATCTGCAAAAGAATGCCAAATCTGCAGGCATTCTTGGAACACCTAACCACTTTCGGTAGTACGAGTTCATCTTCTGCTGCATCCTCTCAACTCTGGACACTTCCACCTCGTATACCTGCAGTTGCCACATGATCCGTGGTAGCAAGCCAAACTGGCAGCACCACACCTTCGCATTCCCAGGGATGAGCGTCCTGTCCACCCTCTTCAACCACTCCACCACTTTGTCATAAATCTAAACTCCTCGGTGCCTATCATTCAACTTGCCCTCATACCACCGCCCAAGACTCTTTACCCCCTGTTCAGTGACCTGAAGAATATCTTCTCCCCAAATCTGAAACCTCCTTGCGACCACCTTCCCCTTTCGCACTGACACTGAGCGGCTCTTCTTGGCCTTGAACTTCATCCGTGTCCAGGCCACCAACTCCTGTAACCTATGGAGGCCATCTTTAATCTGGGAATCGTTACCAGACACGATTGTGAGATCATCCATGAAAGCCCTAATCGAAGGCACAACCACATCTGCAGCCAGCATCAACCCTTCAATTCTCGGGGTCACACACCGGGTTACACTTCCATCCCAAGGACAAACAGCAGTGGTGAGAATGGACACCCCATGGGGATGCTAATTTCTAGCGCTTGCCATTCTGTTGTGTAAGTCTGGGTCGTGAATCTCATCCTGAATTGGCTGTAGTAGCTCTGCACCATCTCCCGAATCACCCTAGGGACCCAGAAAAACTCAAGAGCAAAACTGAGATACCTGTGAGGAACTGATCCATATGCCTTTGCAAGATCCAACCAGATGACATCCACAAATACTTCTCACGTTTGCACCTCTGGATTGACTCCCAAATCATCTGGACATGCTCCGTGCACCCAGGGAAACCCAGGATCACTGCCTTCTGTATAGAGGTGTCAATAAACTTGTTCTTCATAACAAATTCTGACAACCGCCTCGTTTAGACACTAAAGAGGATCTTACCATTCACATTAAGAAGCGAAATCGGTCTAAACTGGCCAATGCTTTAGGCATCCCTCTCCTTTGGGATATTATATACCCCTTCTGCCACACACCAGCTGAGTGGAACAATCCGCTCCCGCATAGCATCCTTAAGATCCGCCACAGCACCCTTCGGACACGAGGACAGTACTTGAACAGCTTGTAGGACAAGCCCTTCTGCCCAGCTGCACTACCAGCTCGGGCCTTCCTAACCACCGCTTCAACCTCTCACAACTTCAACTCACTCAAGTCAAAGCTGACTTCTGGCTCCTGTGGCCTCAATAGCCCTGCCACCCCCAGCAAAAGACTCCTCTCTCCTTCCATCACAGTATGTGGCCTTCAGATGCCTCTCGAGCTCTTCCTTCGTCACCTCAAAACTTCCTGATACCCCTTCGTCAAACAACCTTTTTGTGAACTATATATATATATATATATATATATGTATATGTAAGTAACAAAACTGGAACAAAGTTCATACGAAAGGGCGGCGAGACGCTCGAAAATTTGTGTGCAGAAATAAACCGTTGGTGATACAGCATGAACTTTGTTCCAGTTTTGTTACTTATCTTTTTATCTTGCCAACACGTGGACTACCTAATCTATATGTATATATATATATATGATTTATAGTGTGTGTGTGTGTGTGCGTGTATGTGTGTGCGGGTGCCTGTGGGTGCGTGTGTATTTGTTCTGTCCTACCCGAGTCAGTTATCTGGTCATGACTTTTTGGCTGCTAAGCGATTTTCATTATTATTTACGTGCGTTTCACAAATTCAAGCCTTCATATATCATGTAGAATATCTCAGCACACTATAATATGGTAAAATATAAATCCCGATGTAAAGCGCTTCCATTGTATCCCCCGAACAGAGTTCGGAAGATACTATGGATTTGGTCTCGTTGCGCCGCCGCGTCCGCCGCCGCGTCCGCCTCAGAGATTTTCTTTTGAGCGCTCTATAGTCCGGGAGCCAGCGGGGGTCAGCCTAGCTGAAAAGGTTACCAATTTTTATGTGTATAGCAATTTAGTACATATGCCCCTGAGTATGGAAATGCACGTCTGGCTGGTCATAGGTGGTGGGTGTGGCCAGGAGGGCCACAAAAAGGACCCCCCAAAATTAGGCTAGCCTAGCTGGAAAAGTAACCCCATGAAAACAACTGGAACTTGTTCATTACACTTACAGGATAAATGAATGACCATTGCCAGACGTTTTAAGTGGTGGGGGGTAGCCGCCAGACGCTCTTAAAGGCCCAACTCCAGCTAGGCTAGCCTAGCTGGAAAAGTAACCTCATGAAACCCACTGGAACTTGTTCGTTACACTTACAGGATAAATAAATGACCATTGCCAGACGTTTTAAGTGGTGGGGGGTAGCCGCCAGACGCCCTTAAAGACCCAATTTTTTCCAGCTAGGCTAGCCTAGCTGAAAAAGTAACCTCATGAAACCCACTGGAACTTGTTCGTTACACTTACAGGATAAATGAATGACCATTGCCAGACGTTTTAAGTGGTGGGGGGTAGCCGCCAGACGCCCTTAAAGACCCAAATTTTTCCAGCTAGGCTAGCCTAGCTGAAAAAGTAACCTAATGTAACCCACTGGAACTTGTTCGTTACACTTACAGGATAAATGAATGACCATTGCCATACGTTTTAAGTGGTGGGGGTAGCCGCCAGACGCCCTTAAAGACCCAAATTTTTCCAGCTAGGCTAGCCTAGCTGAAAAAGTAACCTTGTGAAACCCACTGGAACTTGTTCGTTACACTTACAGGATAAATGAATGACCATTGCCATACGTTTTAAGTGGTGGGGGGTAGCCGCCAGACGCCCTTAAAGACCCAACTTTTTCCAGCTAGGCTTGCCTAGCTGAACAAGTAACCTTGTGAAACCCACTGGAACTTGTTCTTTACACTTACAGGATATATGCATGACCGTTGCCAGACGTTTTAAATGGTGGTGGTGGTGGGGGGGGGGGGTAGCCGCCAGACGCCCTCAAAGACCCAATTTTACCAGCTAGACTAAGCTATATATAGCTGGAAAAATAACCTCCTGAAACCCACTGGAACTTGTTCTTGTGATACACTCAAAGGATAATTGAATGATTGTTGCCAGACAATAGCCGCCAGACGCCCCAAAGACCAAACTCTTACCAGCTAGGCTAGCCTAGCTGAAAATTAGGAAAGTAACCCCATGAAACCCACTGGAACTTGTTCTTACACTTACAGAATAAATGCATGACCGTTGCCAGACGCTTTCAGTGGTGGGGCGTAGCCCCCAGACGCTCTCAAAGACCCAATTTTACCAGCTATAAGGTTCACATATTTCAGAAATAATAGCAGTGTAATTCCATAACTATACCGCTTGCTTGCGAGTTCACCTGTCTATGCATACCTTATTCTTTTGTTCTGCTTCCTTGAGCCCCAACTCATGCATTCTTATGGTGACTCTCCCATGTCATCATCCTTGTTCATTGCAGTTTGTTCTGTTTTTTTTTAAAATATTCTTATTCTTCATCCCAATTATCACAAATTCTGAAACTCTGTCCTCAGTATAACTAATTCATAGTTGTACAAATGTAAAAATCTGAGAATCACCCGGAGGTCTCCTTTAATGGGGGAGTTTCTTGAGCGCTCAGGGAAACATGCTTTGAAATATCAATAGGGCAAGTGTTGAGACGAAATACTGTAGAAATATGAGAATATACAGTGCTGTGGTTTTGGTAGAAGAAATAGGGTATCTGTATTTGTCCTCAGTGATAACCAAAAAATTTATTTGGAAAGAATGATAGACATCAAAAAAGAATTGCACAATCAAACATGTCGGGATTTTTCTCAAACATCAGTGTTCTCATTTTCTTTGCAGTGTAAAACAAAAATAAAAAAAACAAAAAAAGCAGGGCCGGATACAGTATCCGGATGGAAATAGGTGGGATGGGCGTAAACCCGCGGGTATTATAACATACTGACGTGAAAAAAAAAAAAAAACAAGACCAAGAACTACTTTCTTTCTGTGTCCTGGGGAGAAAAATTCATCAATTGCATTTTGGAAATGTTGGAAATCACAACTTTTGATGAAATTGTCTCCTACAGTATCTCTTCTTATATCATGAAGGCTTTTTTTTTTTATAATTAAGTTTCTTTCCTCTATGACCATGATAAAACAAACCCCTGATGATTAAAACAAAAGACAATCAAAACTTGGCAAATGAACTCTTTGGACATTAGCAAAAGGGAATACATTAACAGTTTTTGCAAACACTTTATACAATTGTCTAATACTCCATCAAGCTCATAAAAAGTACAATTCTACTGCAACAAGAAATCCATTCAGTAAGACTCGTCCTCGGTGTACATCACTTAAAATGCCAACTTTTTAAAAATAATGCCCCAGCTCTTAAATTTACTTTAAAAAGGGGAATTAAAGCTCAACACCTTTGGCCTATGACTCTTTTAGGTACCGTATCACCTTACGGTTGAGGAGATGGGTAAAGAAAAATTATTAACGAAATAAAACTTAAAGGAACATGCTTCACATGACCTCACCGTTTTCTTCTCTTAAGAAAGAAACGAAATCTGAAAATTGTTCAAGAGTGTTTTTGAACATAGTACATTGCAAAAGCAGAAAAAAATCAGTGTTTTTAAGAAACATAACTCACAACAACAAGGAATTCCTGTCGTGTCTAGTATTGCACGTATTTTGGTTTGGAGGGTTTAGGATGCTAATATTTCAAGACAAGTTTATGCTCCGGCACTTCAATGAACTTAACTATAAAGTAATGATCAACCTCTCTTGGCAATAAACTCAACATTTGCTGTTCTTCAGTAAAGCATATGACAGAAACATATGAGAAACATGTCTAAAATTCATATGAATAAGCTCACAGCAACAACAAAAATACTATGTTATTTATAAACTAATACTGCATGTACTTAGTTTCGAGGGATTTAGATGCAAAATGTTATGACAAAAGCCCCTACGTGGCTACCAGCAATTAAACATCCTTCAACTTCTTTAGCAAATGAGCTCATGTGTATCATCTTCTTGTTGAGAAGACGAAGATGAGTAATGATAAAATAACCAAACTATCAACTTTCCTTAACATGTTTTACATGAAATCATTATTGCCTTCTCGTAACGAAATAGAAAAAAAAAAACCAGAACATCTGAAATTGTTCAAAATCGCTTCTTGATAACGATGAAAGCAAAGGAAACTTAGAGTTTGTAACCACTATGACACGTGTCTACAGATCTGTCATGCTCATAAGAAACGTAACTCACAGGAATATAATTTTATACAGTGTAAAAAGTACTTGGTTTGGAGGACATTTAGATGCCAACTTTTCAAGAATAATACACCAGCACTGATATTAACTGATGAAAAAAAGTAATGCTTAGCAGCTTCTTTATCCAATTAGCCCATAGGTAATTCCTTGTAGTTGAAAAAAAAAACCGAGTACACATAAAGATATAGACTTTCCGTAATATGTATCACAGGTCATGATCTCCACATTTTTGCTCCTCTTAACTTAAAATAAATAAATATATATTCAAATTTGTTTTAAATGACCTTTAAACAATATGAAGAAAAAAATTCTGTGTCTGCAAAGGCTTGACACGTGTTTAATACTGGGTCACGCTCATATTAAACGTAGCTCACAGGAACAAGGAATTCACGTGTGTATAAAATAATACTGCAGAGAGGGTGCAAAGTTGAACCCTTTATTGAGGGTGCGAAAATGTTCCCTTGGATACATCTTTCCACCCACACTAAGTGGTGCTAGGTTGCACCTCTTCTTGAGGGTGCATCTTTCCACCCACACTAAGGGGTGCTAAGTTGCACCTTTCTTGAGGGTGCGATCTTGCACCCTTTACTTTTCGGCGCACCTTTGCACCCCGTGTAGCCTTTACATCTTGGTTCAACTTTACATCCTTTCGTGAGGGTGCAAAGAAACACCCAAAGTTCCAAGATTGTGCCTTGTTTTGAGGGTGCAATCTTGGAACTTTGCGTGCTACTTTGTACCCCCAAGAAAGGGTGAAAGTTACACCCTCTGGAGCAACTTTGCCCCCTTGAAAAAGGCGCAACCTCTTTCCTTTAGGTACAACTTTATGCCCGAAGGATGCAAGAATGTACCCTCTCTTGAGGGTGCAATCTTGTGCCTTATTGGTATGATGTTGCACCTATGTGGTGCTTATTTGCTCCATGACTGCTGCAAAATTGCTCCTTTAAAGGAGCAAGTCAGTATCACCGCCTGCTCCTTTATAGGGGCAATATTGCCCATCATCTCAAGGTGCAACTTAGCATCACATAATCGGATACGATTTAGTTCCTTAACTACTCTAAACCTTGAATAGTGCGAACTGATGTAAGCCTATTTGCTCAGAATATAACTTATGTTGTTGCACTCTGCAAAGTAAATAGGATTAGTGTAACTTGGATCTTGTGAATCATGAAATGTGTGTGCGTGTGGAATTTGTGAGTTGTGAAAATGTTAATGTAAAAGTTAACTTAGTTGTGTTTGAATAATATACTGAAACCAAAAATTTACCCAATTACCTTTTCAATATTAAAAAAAGGTGAGCACTATATCTATCAAACAGTTAACCTTCTCGGCAAGAGTATACATCTGCATGACGGAAGAGGTGAAAATATGATATGCAGTTGTCTGGATACGTTTTATTCAAAACGTTTGAATGCGTACTTATTCACATAATCTATAAGAATAACATATTATGCTTCTTACCAGTACTCAAAGCCTCTAAAACAAGAGCATGCTTCTTACACTTCTAAAGTATACACCATATCTTAAAAACAAAATGTAAGAGGATTTAAGAAGCTGTTTGTATGCATTCAAACGAATCCATATTTATATCTAATATCTAAAACGTGTCTTGTTAAAGGGGAATTCGTTTTATAATGACGATGCCAATTGTCTGAAAGTCCTTATCACGACATGTCTTGGAGTTCACGCTTATTGAAAACATGAGATTCTTGGCACGTAGATTACAACTATGGTTTAAAGAGTTAACTGAGATACGCATACCGTATACGGGCATTTCGATGAAAACATTTAAATACAAGGCACTGTAAATAATATGAAAATCAAACTTGATACCAGCCCTTATCGGCAACCAATAGAGACTATGGAGGACTGCAGTTATAATTGTGTTCAGATATTGTTTTGGGTGATACACGCATGCCGACTGATTTGGGATCAATTCGAGTCCCTCGAGCTGAGATTCCGGAACTGCAATGAGCAAACCATCATTATGCATTACAAGTGACTGAGAATAATGCATGCACCAGTTTCTGTTTCGTTGTTCTATACACAGAAAGTTGTTTCGTTTTCCAATCCTGTGCAGGCACACAGATTTTACAGAATTCAATCATCTTTGGCTATAACGCCATGGTCGCGTGCAAAATGAGTGCAGCTTATCTAACTTAACCTGTAGTTACTGAATAGGGGACTACTGTATATTCAATTTATACATTATTAATCGGATGATAGAACCTGTCAAAGAGTAAATTGCGGATATCATATACCATTGTCAAATTCACTTTAATTCTATAAATAGTATCAATGGAATGTTATGAACCACTCCAGCATTAACAATCATTATCATAATTATTTCCCTGAAACGGCTGCATTTGTATGAGAGGGAAGAGTTTGGCATCATACATAGCAAGAGTCGTGACTACAAAACTAAATACATGTATTATACAAGGTTTTAGGACACTTTGAATCATGCCCCCCCCCCCCAAAAAAAAACCAACAACAACAACAACAACAACAAAAAAAAAACAAAAAAACAAAAAACAAACCAACAACTTAGTGAAATGTTGTACAATGTATGCCCTACTTCCATTAACCTATGATCTTTGACCTTTGAATACATGGCCCGCATTTTTTCAACGAATAGGCATTTGGATGCAACGTAGGTAATATATAAAAGAAAAAATGTTTTAGGAAAATACATTCACTTCAGAAATAATTATGGAACAAATAGCAAAATATTGACACGTTCACTTCTTCCGTAATGACATGACAGAAAACTTTCCTCACCGAATCGTTCTGCCGTAATTCATGAGCAAGTCATGGATATATACTTAGTTCGATTAAAAGTATACACTGAGTCATTGCAAAAGCATCTAATGAAAAGTATGCTTCAGAACTACATCATTGTCATTTATTCTATAACACTAATAATATAGAGCTATTGGTCCGCCATATTGCCTAGCAGGTCGTTGTCCTCCTATCACTATACCACGTTTGTTTAGCAAATAAGGCACAGAATTTAATTTTGCACTTGTTGCCAAAGACTCTAATCTTCTTTACCGCTATTCCCAGACATGTATGTTGGTGCTGTATGAATTAGAAACGGAAGCTTACAAATATTCACCATCTAACAAGGCAAAAGCGAAGTGATGTCTCGTCCACGTATCGACTTTGTGATTACAGAGATTTTCAAATGGCATAGGCCTAGTTCATTGACTTTTTGACTGTTGACGTAGTCGGACTTCACCAATATTAACACTTGACAGCAATCATTAGATGATCTGAGGAGTGAATTTGGTGGTCATATAGCTCAAAAGTGTGGAAAGTTATTAAAAGAACACAAGAATACTATGTCGACAGTGTTTATCAGGTGAGATACAAACATAGAACAAGTTCCAGTGGGTTTCAGGAGGTTACTTTTCCAGCCATCAGGGCTATAGTCTACTCTCTAAAAGAAATCGAGTGAAAATATTCACTCTAAAAAGAGTGAATACAAAAAAGAGTGAATTTCGAGTGAAATTGGAGTGAATTTTGAGTGAAAATGTTCATTTTCACTCATTTTGGAGTGACGTCAGGGATCACTCCAAAATCTTCGAGTGATCCCTGACGTCACTCCAAAATGAGTGAAAATGAGCATTTTCACTCAAAATTCACTCCAATTTCACTCTTTTTTGTATTCACTCTTTTTAGAATGAAAATTTTCACTCGATTTTTTTTTTTAGAGAGTAGCTGGTAAAATTGGGTCTTTGAGGGCATCTGGCGGCTACCCCCCCCCCCCACTTCTTAAAATGTCTGGCAACGGCCATGCATATATCCTGTAAGTGTAAATAACAAGTTCCAGTGGGTTTCATTAGGTTATATTTTCAGCTAGGCTAGCCTAGCTGGAAAAAGTTGGGACTTTAAGGGCGTCTGGCGGCTACCCCCCACCACTTAAAACGTCTGGCAATGGTCATTCATTTATCCTGTAAGTGTAACGAACAAGTTCCAGTGGGTTTCATTAGGTTACTTTTTCAGCTAGGCTAGCCTAGCTGGAAAAATTTGGGTCTTTAAGGGCGTCTGGCGGCTACCCCCCACCACTTAAAACGTCTGGCAATGGTCATTCATTTATCCTGTAAGTGTAACGAACAAGTTCCAGTGGTTTTCATAAGGTTACTTTTTCAGCTAGGCTAGCCTAGCTGGAGTTGGGCCTTTAAGAGCGTCTGGCGGCTACCCCCCACCACTTAAAACGTCTGGCAATGGTCATTCATTTATCCTGTAAGTGTAACGAACAAGTTCCAGTTGTTTTCATGGGGTTACTTTTCCAGCTAGGCTAGCCTAATTTTGAGGGGTCCTTTTTTTGGCCCTCCTGGCCACACCCACCACCGATGACCAGCCAGACGTGCATTTCCATACTTAGGGGCGTATGTACTAAATTGCTATATACATAAAAATTGGTAACCTTTTCAGCTAGGCTGACCCCCGCTGGCTCCCGGACTACTACTGGCTGCAGTTCTTCTTAGATCATCTTCAAATTTGGCATGAAGGTGTATTATGGTAAAACGAAGACGCCTATTGTTTTTACATGAAAAGGTGATTTAAACTTGACAGGGTCTGCTTGTGTGTGCGACGCTGGCCTTGTTTCTTGACCGATTTTTTTTTTCTTCCAAATTTGGTATGTATGTATCATAATCAAATCTATACACCAATACCTATTGATAATGCTGCCCTCACTGTTTCACCTTTACAGGGTCAAAGGTCACCCTGATCATGTCAGAATTTGCAAAAGTGCTTATTCATGTGATAACTTGATTGTTACTCAACGGATTTTATTCAGAATTGCTAAGGAGGTATATGGGTGGTCATTCTACATGAAGGACACAACAGTTTGTGGTGACGGTGCCCTCAGTGTTCCGACTTGGATGCCATGTCACATTTCTTGTGTGCACTCTATCAGCCACATTGCTTATCAGGTTTTCTTCAAGTTTGGCAAAAAGGTGCATTATAGTGAAATGAAGATGCCTATTGTTTTTGGTGGTCGCGCCCTCGCTTGTTCTCTTGCTCGCTTGTTCGGGGGGGGGGGGGGGTTCGGGGGATACAATGGTCATGTGCTCGATCGGGTCCCCCTGACGAGTGCTCTAGTTTATACTCCATTAAAGGCCAGGCAACACCTTCCCAGGCAATGATTTTGATATGGCAGAAGTCCCACAGAATGTCATTATCTTGGCCGCAGCCGACTCTTAAATAACCAGCAAAAAGCAGTAACTGACCCTCGGCGCATGCAATTTTCTCCTGTAGCTCGCTCCACGCCTGCAGAACTGACAAGCTACACGGATATTGGCAGTTTCGAAAGCGTTTCTTGATAGTGAACACCCGTATTATGCTCGTAGAGTGCCCGCAGATGACATACGCTTCCCGCCAGTGGCGTATCTGGGGGGGGGGGGGGGCAAGGGGGCGCGTGCCCCAGGCGCCACTCATTGGGGGCGCCAAAAACGAAAAAAAAAAACACGAAAAAAAAAACACCGAAGAAAAAAAGAAAACAAAGAAGAAGAAGAAGAAGAAGAAGAAGAAAAAAAAAAAAACAAACAAACTCGCCCGGACCGGGGGGGGGGGGGGGGGCAGAAAACCATATCAAACGAGATAAAAACAAAACATGAATTCCACGTTTTCTAAGCTGAAATATGAAAATTTTCGGCTCGCCAAAAGCTCGCCAAAATTTATCAAAAAAAAAAGAAGAAGATAAGAACAATAATGATGACGCGGAAATATACAAATTTCGGCTCACTCGCTCGTACTAATTTAGAGTATTTTTTTTTTCAAGTTCTCAGTTTGTTGGTATAAATTGTTATCTATAAGGCCGTCACTATATCTTGAATAGAATTGTAAGATTTAATAACCAAAAAAATGACAAGAATTCCATGTTTTGTAAGCTGAAATACAAAAATTTCCCATTAAAAAAAATGCCCCATAACTGTACAGGCATATGCTAGGCTGGAAATATTAAACTGCACATTACTTGAATATGAGACCATTCTGAAGCAAATAATTTTCACACAACAATAGATGTATAATGTACTCTTAAATGAATCCCACAAGAATTGGAACAATCATCCCCAGCATTCCCACTGATTCCCACTGATCAGTTACTAGCCATTCCCTTTAAGTGCTTGAAAAAGCATATCGTGTGGACTTTTTTTTTTAAAGTCCCTACCGGGATGGGATTGGGGTTGAACAGTGTTGGTATAAATTGCTATCTATAAGGCCGTCACATCTTGATTAGAATAATTTGTAATTCGAAGATTTAATAACCAAAAATGACAAGAATTCCATGTTTTGTATGCTGAAATACAAAAGTTTTCTGCTCGCTCGCTGCGCTCGCTCGCCAAAATTCATCAAAATTTATTACATTTAAATCACCCTCAAAAGACCCCTTTTAAGTGCATGAAAAAGCATATCATGTGGACTTTTTTTAAGTCCCTACCGGGATGGGGTTGGGGTTGAACACTGTTGGTATAAATCGTTATCTATAAGGCCGTCACTATATATTGATTAGAATTGTAATTCGAAGATTTAATAACCAAAAATGACAAGAATTCCATGTTTTGTAAGCTGAAATACAAAAATTTTCGGCTCGCTCGCTGCGCTCGCTCGCCAAAATATATCAAAATTTAGGGGTGCCTATTACATTTAAATCACCCTCAAAAGACCCCTTTTAAGTGCTTGAAATAGCATATCATGTGGACTTTTTGTAAAATCTCGACCGAGATGGGGTTGGGGTTGAACACTTTTTCAGAAATTTATAGGGGCGCAATTTTCGCGCTTGCCCCGGGCGCCGTTTTCCCTAGATACGCCACTGCTTCCCGCGCATAAGCATAGATCCCCGGGCAGCTAAAGGCCCGGTCACACCGCCCGAACTTTGTTGGAGCGTTCCTTGAACGGTAGGGAGAGGGGGTCGAATTTCGACAACGCTCGTCACCGCGCACAAAATGGGGGAAAAATCGAAAACACGGGCGTTGCCTTAGCGGTGCAACGCTTAAGCCGGCGTTGCTTTAGCGTTGGTTTAACGGTAGCGAGCGGTAGCGAGCGTTGGTTTAGCGGTGACGCGAGTGTTGATAGAGCGGCGTTCTGCGCATGCGGGCGTTGGCTCGGCGGGGGTTTAAAGTTGGTTTAGCGGCATACTGCTTTTGACTACGGAGCTGAACGTATCGCTTTGATAGAAGTTCTGATAGATTTTTGATAGAAGTCGATAGTTGAAGTTCATCATGCCACGTGGACAAAAGAAGAGGAAGGCTGGAGAAGGAAAGGCAGCAGCCTCCAAGAAGATTCTGCTGCTGGACTAGTGCACCAATCATAGCAAGTCTCTCAGCATCCATGGTAGTACAGTTTTACTGTAACTTTGAGCAAATTCGATATAAATGAGGTCTGCACTCAACGGCAGCTCGATTCCAAATGTGCTCCTGGTCCATTTCTCCGCGTATTTATCGCCAAATTCTGGTCCCGCTCCGACACCTCCATACCAACAACAAACCAAAGTTCATCACCGCAATGGATCGCTGCTTCAACGCCCGACACCGTTCCAGCAATCCCGTGTCCGCTCGTAAAACGCTTACAACCGCTCCACCAAAGTTTGTGCAACGTTTAATCACCGCCCGGGCAAAGCTGGCGAAGCAGCGGTGGTCCAGCGTTCAAGATTTCTGCGTTGGCCTAGCGGACCCAAGCGTCCACAAACTTGCGTCTAGCGGTGCCAAACTTTGACTGGGCGTTGTTGGAGCGGTGGTGAACGGTGGTGAACTTTGCCGGAGCCGAAAATTGTCCGCTCCTCACCGCTCGCAATATTTTGTGCTGCTCAAAACTTTCGGAGCGGTAGGAGGGACCATCAGCGGTGGCCGAGCGTATACGGCGTTGCCTTAGCGGAGGCCAACTTCTGTTAAACGGTGGTGAACGGTTACGAGCGGTGATAAATTTTTTTCACCGCTCCAGGAACGCTCCAGCAAAGTTCTGGCGGTGTGACCGGGCCTTTACGCACTTCAAGCGGATCAACTACTGCCTGTGATTTGCGACAGCTTCGGGCCTCCTAATGGGGTTCTGCGTGGACCTCTGCAGGTAATCCCCGCGACTCATCCGCAAAAAGTTTTGGTCATGCTCAAAACTAGTAAATCGGACTTCCGTGCGCACCTCCGGGCAACTACGGGCGAGACACGCGCTATTTAGGTAGTGTCAGGTGAGGGCCAACTGCATGCTGGGAGGTCCGAGTAGAGCAAAAAAATCCCCCCCCCCCCCCACAAGTCAAACCGCAAGGCTTCCCAAGATACGGTGTGACAAGGCCTTGAGCATGCTCAAAACTCGTTCCAGGTGAGTCGCGGGAGTTTGCCCGCAGAGGTACACGCAGAACACCAGAAGAAGGCCCTTAGCGGTAGCGCCTCGCAGGCAACTCCCATGCAGGTACTTCGCAGTCCCCATATGTCGCTCGTAACTGAAAACTGAGCGGTTTCAAAGCTCTCATACGCAGGTCACACAGAATACACGCAGGTCACACAGAATACACGCAAGTAGCAGGTAGCTTATGTTATATTCGTCGTTAATACTGCCTCATTTGAATTATGGAGTTTTAGTTTGGGGCAACACGCATCAGAATTTACTTGAAAGAGTGTCCCTCTTGCAAAAGAAAGCCCTCCGCGTTATCTGCCATTCCTCTGTACGTTCTCTTGCAAACACGTTGTTTGCCTCTAACAAGCTTTAAAAAAAATAAAGATCTGTATAATTTAGGCCAATTCATGTACAAGTATTGTAACAATTTGCTTCCATCAATCTTTGATTCTATGTTACTAAAAAACCAATCATTTCATGAATATCCCACCAGGCGTTCCAATGAATTTCATTTACCCCTTTTACGCACGATCCTTGCTAAAAATACACTTATTTATATAGGCCCAAATTATTTAGTAGAGCAGATAAGCCAAAAAAAATGTGCAAAATTTGACTAAAGCATGAAACTTTCACCAGTGTTAGTACATGTTATAAGATTCATTTTAAGATCGGGAGGTAAGTCTGAATTGACCTCTGATGACCTCCAAAGGTCAATGACCTCAAAATTTGATAAAAATTGATATTTGCGTCATTGATTAATGTTAAATATGGTAATGATGTACTAAAAACTCATTTTTGTTACAGTGGAATTATCTTCATGTTCCATAGAACCATGACAGGTTTCTACCTTTGACCTCTGATGACCTCCAGAGGTCAATGACCTCAAAATTTGATAAAAATTGATATTTTGCGTCATTGATTAATGTTAAATATGGTAATGATGTACTAAAAACTCATTTTTGTTACAGTGGAATTGTCTTCATGTTCCATAGAACCCTGACAGGTTTCTACCTTTGACCTCTGATGACCTCCAGAGGTCAATGACCTCAAAATTTGATAAGAATTGATATTTTGCGTCATTGATTAATGTTAATGGTAATGATGTACTAAAAACTCATTTTTGTTACAGCGGAATTGTCTTCATGTTCCATAGATCCTTGACAGCTTTCTACCTTTGACCTCTTATGACCTCCAGAGGTCAATTATTGACCTCAAATTATCAGAATTTTGATATTTGGTGCAATTGGTTGATGATAAACATAACGATGTCCTAAAAATTCATTTGAGTTACAACTGAATCGTTTTCCTATTCCTCAGATCAAGGGAAATTATTCACATGTCTCTGCCTTTGACCTCTGAGGACTGTGACAAGTCAATGACCTCAAAATATCAAAATATCGATATTTGATGTATATTCAATGGTTAACTGTATACCTGGTGTGCAATCATGCATTATGCTATTAACATTTATACTACATTGTACAAGAAGTGTCTTCTCATTCCACAGAACATTGCTCATTACCCTGTGTATATCCAACTTTGACCTCTAAGGACAATGTGAGGTCAGACTTTTAGAATATCACTAAAAATTTGTGTAGGATTGCAAATATTGATGTTTGGCTTCATTGGTTTAATCCTAAATGTTTAATCATGTACAAATCATGCCTTGACGTTATAATCAAAGTATGTATGCACATTCCACAAAGCATTGGTTCATAGTAACAGGTCTCAGGAATGTGAGCGGTCAATTACTTCAGAAATGAAGCTTACGTGTCTTCAGTGATGGCAGTGACCTCAAATATAATATTTAAGACCCCGTTTACAGTGCGGGGCTGGGCCGAGCCGCGGCCGAGCCCAGCCTCAATTGCGAGGCCGAGCCTCGCAATTTTGTCCGTTTACACTGCAGGGCTCGGCCGCGCTTTTGATTCGAACCTTTCAATATTTTGTCGTAGTGGCGCTCTGCTTGTAAACAAACGCAATTTGGTATTGTCTGGTTTTCAGACCCTTTGCCGACTGAATTCCGTGGCGAAAAAGTCGCCGTTCTGGCGAAGGCCTTTGCCGAAGGAAAAAATCCTTTGCAGGACAAAACCACCTTAGACTATACTAGTTTTCGACGTTGAGGGGGTTAATATCCTGAATAGCGAAAGATACAGGCAGAGGGTTTAGAAGCCAGACTAAAATTGGCCGCGCATTTGGCCCAGTTTGCGTTTACACTGAGAAAAGGCCGGGCTCGTCCGCGGCTCGGCCGCGGCCGAGACCACCTCCAGAGCGAGGCCAAATGCGAGGCCAATTTTGGCCTCGCATTTGGCCTTTTGCGCGTTTACACTGAAATGAAGGTGGGCTGGGCCGCGGCCGAGCCCTGCCTCAATTGCGCGGCCGAGTCTCGCAATTTTGTCCGTTTACACTGCTGGGCTCGGCCGCGCTTTTAACTCAAACCTTTCAATATTTTGTCGTAGTGGCGCTCTGCTTGTAAACAAACGCAATTTGGTATTGTCTGGTTTTCAGACCCTTTGCCAAATGAATTCCGTGGCGACGAAGTCGCCGTTCGGGCAAAGGCCTTTGCCGAAGGAAAAAATCCTTTGCAGGACAAAACCACCTTAGACTATACTAGTTTTCGACGTTGAGGGGGTTAATATCCTGAATAGCGAAAGATACAGGCAGAGGGTTTGGAAGCCAGACTAAAATTGGCCGCGCATTTGGCCCAGTTTGCGTTTACACTGAGAAAAGGCCGGGCTCGGCCGCGGCTCGGCCACGGCCGAGACCACCTCCAGAGCGAGGCCAAATGCGAGGCCAATTTTGGCCTCGCATTTGGCCTTTTGCGCGTTTACACTGAAATGAAGGTGGGCTGGGCCGCGGCCGAGCCCTGCCTCAATTGCGCGGCCGAGCCTCGCAATTTTGTCCGTTTACACTGCTGGGCTCGGCCGCGCTTTTAACTCAAACCTTTCAATATTTTGTCGTAGTGGCGCTCTGCTTGTAAACAAACGCAATTTGGTATTGTCTGGTTTTCAGACCCTTTGCCAAATGAATTCCGTGGCGACGAAGTCGCCGTTCGGGCAAAGGCCTTTGCCGAAGGAAAAAATCCTTTGCAGGACAAAACCACCTTAAACTATACTAGTTTTCGACGTTGAGGGGGTTAATATCCTGAATAGCGAAAGATACCGGCAGAGAGTTTGGAAGCCAGACTAAAATTGGCCGCGCAATTGGCCGCGCATTTGGCCCAGTTTGCGTTTACACCAAGAAGAGGCAGGGCTCGGCCGCGGCTCGGCCGCGGCCGAGACCACCTCCAGAGCGAGGCCAAATGCGAGACCAATTTTGGCCTCGCATTTGGCCTTTTGCGCGTTTACACTGAAGCGGGGCTGGGCTCGGCCGCGGCCGAGCCTCGCACTGTAAACGGGGTCTATGTTTGGGTTAGTTATGCAGACTAGCTTGCATGAAATTATGTGCAACATTATCCAATTTGCACTGGACAAAATTTGTACGCTTAAACATGGAAGGTGGGGAGAGGAGTACCATATTTTGGGTTGATGCTTAAAGGGGAAGGCTAGTAACTGATCAGTGGGAATCAGTGGAAATGCTGGAAGATGATTGTTCCAATCCTTATGGGATTCATTCAAGAGTTCATTGTATATCTATTGTTGTGTGGAAATGATTTGCTTCAGAACGGTCTCATATTCAAGTTATGTGCAGATTAATGCTCCGTCACTGACCAGGGACGCTAACCTGGAAGCATTAAACTGCACATTACTTGAATATGAGACCATTCTGAAGCAAATCATTTTCACACAACAATAGATATACAATGAACTCTTGAATGAATCCCATAAGGATTGGAACAATCATCTCCCAGCATTTCCACTGATTCCCACTGATCAGTTACTAGCCTTCCCCTTTAATAGTTTGTGAACAGGCGTGTGGCAAAGTCCCTTGAACTGAATGAAAGGGTGACAGATGCTAACCAGAAAACAACAGTCGTACAGCCCATGAGTTACGCAGCCCACGAGTCATACATCCTGTGACCTAAATACTATACTAGTAGATGAACAAGGTCAATGAGCTCGACATCAAATATAATAGGCCCACAAGCTGTGCGGTCCGCGAGCTCGACACTCGAGGAAAACAAGGCCCACGAGATTAATATATGTATTACATCAGAAAGCTTAATGTATTCAGTGTAGGTCTTGTGGACCTCCCCCTCCCCCCATGTGTCGGACTCTTATGGGCCTGGTTTGCCTAAGTGTCAAGCTCATGGGCAATGCTACCTAGTTTCGAGCTGGCGGGCCTGTGTTGGTCAGTGTCAAGCTCGTGGGCTGTATTGTTTCGGTGAATGACTCATGGTCCTGGAGCACTACAGTGACGTCATGGATCATCTGGAAAGCGACATACTGTGATGCATAACATGCATTCCACATGAAGCAACCCTGTGTCTTGCAACTTATTGTCATCCAATTAGGCTAAGTTTGGGTCATTACGTCAGGAAATTTTGGGCATTTTTTCAATGACCTGTTTAGGAACCTCAATTCCAAATAGGAGTGGAACTACTATTTACTCTAATTGTCTTCTTAATGCTCGATACTCCTTAACACTTAATGGGCCTGGCCAAGAGTTGTGCCCCCATGCCCAAATATTGGTTGTTTCCAATATGCCGCCATCCGGTTTGCATCCAATGTGTGAATCAGGGTACGCTGGCAGCGGGTAATATCACCTGCATGATCCGGTTAAGACTCTCTGCCAGCAAGGGATGATTCAGTGTAACCTGCTGAAATTGGTCTAGATCTATACCCTCGATCTCTTTCAAGACAGGGCAGCATCTGCGTCTTCAGTGAAGCACGCGATCGGCACACAGATCTCCTCCACGACTAAACTGGATAGACATCCTGAGGTCAGACCAGCGTTCTTATAGGTGCACAGCCACTGTATGCGATCATCAGAGTCTTCCAATGGCAATATCTAAACAGTTTGGGTGAAGGCAAGCTTGTCTCTATGACGAGTGCATTGCACATAGAGTACAGGATGCACGAGATGATAAGAAAGCTTCTTTTTGACTCGCAGGATAGGCTACAAGCCTTTCTCAGGCAGAGGTTCTGAATTATCGGGTCGTGCTCAGTCTGCACACAGGTGAGCTGAATACCATATCAAGTATACGTGTGTAACGACTGTGTGTAATGATATGGGAAAAATGAATGGAAAAATCAAAGTACATGTTTATGTATTCTACGTGGAATCGGTTCCTGTCTGTTGTCTTGGAAGAAATGCATCAATCTTGCAATGTTGTTGTTTACTATTTTCCCTCTCCATCACGAGTATATAATTATGGAACGTGTTGATCAAAGTTTTTGTGATGTCGGAAAATGCGGGGCTGTATTGCAGGTGGCCTATTGAAGGTGGCCTTCAATTTGTTTTTCACAGTATATTGGCATGTTTAACAGACTGTAACTCACCAAGATGCTTCTTGAAATGTTTTGAAAAACTTCTGCTTGATTTTACATGAGCGGATGATTATCAGTTGTCTTTCTGCTTTTTCATCTTGTGTGAAACAAAGTATTGTTTCTCTTCAAAAGATAGCGTGCCAAGATTTAATCTGCACTTACTGTTGGTGCTCTATCGGCCCTATAAGACATTCAAACCCACCTTCTTCCTAGACATCCGTAGGCGTTGTGGTGTCGAGCGGGATCTGAACATCTCTCATGAAGCGAGACTTCTCTTTTCTTTTCTTTTCTCCACTAACAATGTGAAACAAAGATATCCGTAGGCGTTGTGGTAGAGCGAGACTTCTCTTCTCTTTTCTTTTCTTTTCCCCACTAACAAACAAGTTTAGCAGGAAACATAGAAGCATTCGCACGTACTGTTTACATTTCCCATCACATGCTTTTAACATCGGAATTTTCATGTGCACATTTTGCCTGGAAAAGAATTACCAAGAACTTTTCAACACAATACATGTTCAAAAGAAGCCATTTGGTTCATATATAATTTACTCGACAGAGTGATTTATAGGGGCCTACTTATCACTGTCCACGTACTCGAACAGTTTTCGCTAAAGATACAAGTATGTTTACAAGACTGCAAACAGTAGAATGATTTGCCCCTTAACATATCAGACTACTACATCTCTTGAAATGTCTTCAAACGTAAATGAAAGTCATTCCTCTTAAATGATTACTCTCGGTCGACGAATGAGGTCCTCGTCTGCATGTCATTGTCGATCTCGTCAGTGTGACTGGGCCGTCCGTTGAGCGGTCTGCCGTCACGCTCTCAGTAGGCCTATTCTCTTCGTCACCATCACTCTCCACTTTGTATCAGTCTGACAGGGCGCTTCAACATCTCCATCTCCGATGACACCAGTTGACTATTTGGAGTTTGTAATTGCACTCCAAATTGGCGTAAACTAAAGTTTTGTGTTATCGTGACTCATAGTTTTTCCTACTGTCCTGCTGCTCGCCGGTTCAATCATGACAGTCAGATCCTCATCACATTCACAGCGTATGAGGTCGATGGTGCATTCAGCGTCGATAAAGATTAACTGGTTGACTTGGAGGGGGGGGGGGCATGATGTACCAAGAAAGTGGAACTCCTGACTTTATCTCTGTGGTCTCCAACTATTCTCAAAGTTCCTCAAAATTCTCTCAAAATCCTCAAAACTCTGCAGCCTTTGCTTCACTACATATAGCGTGAAGCCGCTCCCACTGTGCTTGCCACTCTAAATGATTTCTCGGCTGAGACATGTTTTTTTTATAACTAATTTACTAACAAACTTCCTTTCCCTAAAGCATATCATTGGCTCAATCTTATATTGGGGTGTGGCGTTCACTAGATATTAATTCCTTACTGGTCAAAGTGTTCAATTTGCTCCTCCTATTCGTTTCTGTGAAAACTCAATTTTCTATGATTCATCTCATTTTCTGATTAACTCGCCCACTGTCTTTTAGTTTCTTCATTCACTTGTTCTCTGTAACCACTGGTAAAGACTTTATTGTTTCTTGGATATCAAAATGATAAACCAAATGAATATTAGTGTCCTTATGGCAACCAGCGTCATCGTTGTTCTGGGTCATTATCCCTGAATTTGTCTTTGGAGTTCCTGTTTGACCCACTCCACTAAACAATAAATGCTAAAATAGAGGGATAAATTCTGACAGGAGGGCCACCTTCCAGCTCAGAGGGTCATTTATGTTTGGGGATCAGAGGGCAAAAACACGTCATCACGTCATTCTCCGTAATTTGGCGCGGGGCTTTGGGGATGGAGAGTGCTGACCACTAGCGGGGAAAGTAGCCAACATTAAACTTATAAATTCCTATGACCATAGACTTTTCTTGGAAGAGATGGTTTTGACCACAAAAAAAAAAAAGAAAAAGAAAAAGAAAGGAAATAGCTGGAAGGAAGATAAACGGTTTCATAAACTCCAAGAAGGGGAAAAGAATAAGCAAAAACCTCACAGGGTGTCTAGGAAAACGATTGCAGTGTTCTGTTTTCTTTTACTCTCTATCCTATTCTATTCTATTCTATTCTATTCTTTATCATAAACATGTGCTAGCAGCCATCTGGGCTACAATTGTGTTTGTTTTGTACATCCTCTAAAGGTCACCTGAGGTCAAAGGTAGAGCCCTATCTGTGCTCTTTGGAATAATGAAGACAATTTCTTGTAAAACAGGTATGCTTGTTTTGTACATCTTAACCATGTTTATCATTAACTAATGACACTACAGATCAATATTATGATATTTTGAGGTCATTGACCTCTAAAAGGTCACCAGAGGTCAGAGTTAGAAACCTGTCTTTGCTCTTTGGAATATGAAGACAGTTTCATTGCAAAACAGATATGCTTGTTTTGCACATCTTAACCATGTTTATCATTAACTAATAACATCACAGATCAATATTATTGTATTTTGAGATCATTGACCTCTAAAGGACATCAGAGGTCAAATGTAGAAACCTGTCAATGCCCTGTGGAATCAGAAGATTTGTAGTACAAATGCGTATTTAGTGCAGCGTAACCAAGATCTAAGCCTATCATTCACAAATGCCTCCAAACATCAATATTCTGATATTTAAAGTTCATTGACCTCTGGAGGTCATCAGAGGTCAAATCAGACTTACCTCCCGATCTTAAAATGAATCTTATGGTATTTACTAACACTGGTGAAAGTTTCATACTTTAGTCAAATTTTGCACAATTCTCATGATTTTAAGGGCTTAACCGCTCTACTCATTGGAATTCCTTGAATCATGAAATAAAAAAACGCCCTATCCATATATTCTTTTAAGAGGAGACTGAAGTCCCTTCTATTTCAGTCGTATGACTCTACAGTACTGAACTAGCCATTTGGCCTTCTTTCTCACATATACTGACTTACTCACTTTTTCTCCTCTATGAAGAATCAATTGTAATCTTTTGAATGTCTGCTGCCATCTACGCTATCGCCAAAAGAGTCAAAGACTTGAATTTCTGTCTTATTTCTGTTCATACGTCCCTTCATTTTCTTGCTTTTCTCCTTTCAGGCGTTACAATATCACTTTTTTTTTTCTCCACAACTATCATCTGTTTCTCTTGACACGCTTCTGTCGAAGATCGCTGTCTCTGTTGTGCATTTTTGTTTGCTATTTTGTTTTCTGTTTGTTAGTCTTGTCCATTTCGTTTTGTCCCGTACAGCCTTTTCTTCATTAGTTGTTTTGTTGTCTAGTCTTGTTTCATGTTTGTTCGCGTCTGTTAGTCTTCTCCATCCCGTTTTGTCCCGTACAGCCTTTTCTCCAGCAGTTGTTTTGTTGTCTAGTCTTGTCCTATGTTGTTCACGTCTACATGAGTAAGTGTATTTATTTGTGAATCTAATTCTCAGTGGGCTTCCAGACTTCTTCCTCTTCTTTTTTCTTTTTTTCCTTTTGTATTTATGATACTTCAATTAATCTTCCCATTGATGTTATTATTCCAGAGGGGCCCATATTCTACAAGCTCTGTCTTTTTAGTGGGTCTCTCCATTTTTCGCACTTTAAGCAAAGTTATACATGTACTTCATTTCGATCACTTCTGTTTCTTTTTTACTGCAATGTATAATTACTATAAGGTTCTCAATTGTTGTACATTCTTTTTAATACATAATGTTCTGTTTACCTTATTCTCTGTTGTCAAAAGAAGTGTAACTTATATGTTTTGTCGAAAAATGAAATAAACTTTGAAACTTAAAAAGTAGCAAGCGTCCAGCAGTAAGACGCAAGTACGGAACCCACCAACATCCTTGTCCGCCCGAAGAAAATTGTCCTGCGTGGTAGAAAATCTCTACTCGCAACAAGCCCGCATACCTTAACCGGAAAGGTATGCCAGGGCCTTAATGAGTGTGATAATTTAACAGAGTACACGCCAGATCATTCTTATATAGATGATGACTGGCGGGGGAGGGAACATATCGAATGTTCCACCCGAAGGGTTTGAAATGATATTGAGGGAGGTTATAAGTCCCGAGACGAAGTCGAGGGACTTATAACCTCCCGAAATAGCATTTCAGACCCTGAGCGTGGAACGTTTGGTACATTTTCCCCAACAACAAAAGTTATTATCTGTTATATTATAATATGGGTTAGTCAAATACGTCAACGTCAACGTAACCACCCACCAGCACAACGCACTCGATCGCTCGCTCGCGCAGCAGAGCCAAATTGACTGTGCGCGCGGTCCTCGGCCTTCTGTTATTTGTTACGTTAATATTTTTTTTCCCATGGGAGAACATAAAGAATGTTCGCCCATGGGCGAACATAACGAATGTGCCTCCATCATGTGACTGTGTTTAGCCAATCACTAACCGGTATTTGACTAACCCATTTCATATTACATTTTGTTTTTTGTTTGGACTGTTGGTGGGTCATCTACGGGTGCACGTCACGAGACGGACACCCATGAGTCATAGTACAGCCCACGAGTAATACGTATCAGCCCATGAGTTATACAGCTCATGAGTTATACAGCTCACGAGCCATGCAGCCCACGAGATCGAAACATTAACCCTAAAAAGACTGGGGGCTTTTTGGGCCCCTGTAGAGCCCACTAATGTCAAAATCGCCCACTAATGTCAAAACAACCACTAATGTCATAACACGTCGACGACAAATGTCATAACAACCACTAATGTCATAACACGTCGACGACAAATGTCAAAACAACCACTAATGTCATAACGCGTCGACGACAAATGTCAAAATCGGATCGACCACTAATGTCATAACACGTCGACGACAAATGTCAAAATTTCCATTTTTACTGCAAATGTCATAACACGTCGACGACAAATGTCAAACAGACGCGTCATAACATTTGCAGTAAATTTGGAAATTTTGACATTTGCCGTCGACGTGTTATGACATTTGCAGTAAAAATGGAAATTTTGACATTTGTCGTCGACGTGTTATGACATTAGTGGTTGATCCGATTTTGACATTTGTCGTCGACGTGTTATGACATTAGCGGTTGTTTTGACATTTGTCGTCGACGTGTCATAATATTAATGGTTGTTTTGACATTAGTGGGCGATTTTGACATTAGTGGACTCTACAGCCCCCTCAACATTTTTCGCGATAAATCTAGAAGGAAAAAAATCTCGCGCCGCGATGTTTTATAACTTTTTTCTTCTACGTCTTGCGCAACTTTTGAGATCAAATTCGCGACGCCCGGGTACGCAGTTCTGAAGTTACGCAATATTTTGTAAGTGCATGTCAGACCCGAAATTGCTCAAAAACGTGATTTCATGTACAAATCCAATGCAAATTCTGTTTCTGACCAGAATTCATAAAATGTATCATTATTTTAACTTTTACTTATCAAAATCAATTAATTTCGTGTTCTCTATGATTGAAATAGTGTCGCCGATGATTTCCATTCAAAAAATGAAAAACAAAAAGTCGAAAACAATGAAATACATAAAAAATAAAAAAAACAATAAAATACATAAGAAAAAAAAATTTTGATACTGCCGTTTTTTTATGTAAATTCAATAAGAATCCTACACAGAGTACCTTAAGCAAAAATTAGCAGTTTTGGACATTTGATTATAGACTTACAGATTTTTCTTTTAATTCATGCATAGATTAGCATAATTAATTCATTACAAAAAGATCACATTGTAGGTGACGAGAGTGCCAATTTTCCTTGCGATCACGCGGTCAACGGCCGAGATCTTCAAAATAGCCCAGTCTTTTTAGTGTTAAGTCCCGTTTTGTATCTGTCGAACTCTTGGGCTGTTTTATGATTTTATGAGCTTTATTTGCCTATAGTGTCGAACTCATGGGCCGTATGACTCGTAAGCTGTATGATTCATGGACGTGTTTTCAATGTCGAACTCGTGGGTGTCGCTCAAGTGGATGGGATGACCCCTCATCTACGGGTGATGTATTTGCAAGAGATAATAAGCTGAATTGTAAGGATTTTTTTTTTCCAATTTTTAAGAGCTGCGATAGCTAGTTTCTCTCCATTTAAGGAAGATTTCATTCATTTATTTGCAAACATGTCCATTTCTGCTCTTTCCAGTTTGTCACATTCCCTAATTGAAGGTCGATTAAAGGAAAGTCACACATTTCACCTCTTGAATTGAACGTTTATTACGTTTATTACAGATGATATGATGCGAAATTTAAAAGATGTCTGCAATAGTAGGAGTTGTTTATAATTATATGGTGTGGTATCAACGAATACGTGTTGGCCATGTTTCAAGCAAATCATTCATAGTCCAATGTATCAAGACCATGGAGACACGGCGAACCATGGATGGGTCTTCTTTAGTCTACCTAGTCGTTTGCTCCAATGCAAGGTCCCTAAGCCGAACGGGTCGCACATACTCACAAAGGAACCACACGCTCCAGCGTTTTAAAGCACTAAATTGGTGATGCTAGGCTGAAATATTTTACTTCATGCACTTAATTGGGGATCCTAGGCTAAAATATTTTACTTCACTTCTACTGTTTTATAGTGTTCATTTCAAGGAGTAGTAGCAAATTAATGTCAGTTTTCTCACATTTTTGCCTGGAAAAGAAAAGAAAAACCCTTGATATTATCTCACGCATGTCTCAATGGATGTGCTATACCTACTTGTTTTTTTAATTGTTATTATACTCTTTATTCGCTTCATAAAATGCACATATGATATACAATAAGATATTTCGTAAAAACATGTAGATACACAAGTACACAATGTATATAGGAAGAAACCACACAAACACACACATAACAACAGAGAACCATATCATTTTTGTTATTTGCAATTCTATAATAAGCAGAGTTCAGTATTGCGGTACTTCAAACCTGCCATCCCCAACCCTGCAAAGGGCAGGTTTTTAACCCGGTGAAGTGGTCCCAACTCACATCCAACTGGACCCCATGGAAGACCAGCTATGAATGTAGCTGAATATGCATGGGCTATCCAGCCATCTTCTTAGATGAAAATGAACAAACAAACAAACTAACAAACAAACCCTCCCTTCCCACTCTAACTGTTCGGGGAAGAGACTCACTGCGCACATTTTTCAATCTCAATGTCCCATACCCGCACGTAGGTCTCATTTACAGTATGTTGTTCTTGCGTTTAACATTCGTGCCTTCCATCATGTCCATATGATTCTTGATGATTCTTGTTGGCTGGACGTTTTGTTTGTTTGTTCGTCGGTGTGTGTATTTCTATTACCTTTTCACACAGATTCAAGAGCTTAGGATGAGTATGATCACACTGACTGTAGATCGCGTACATTCGATTGGAAAAAACGTGGCCCAATGGATATGCACTATGCCCTGTCTTTCACGCTTGAGTTTAGATTGCATAGCCTTTCCAGAAGATTTCTTCTTAACAGCCGCCTCTTTAGCGTCATTATGTCAGGTATGTACATCGGGCTTTTCACATTCAAAATTCAAAATTTGTCGTGTATATTTTTGAGTGTTATAATTTTTTTTTTCATTCATATTGTAGTCTTCTGTGCGCCTATGAAAATATCTGTTCATATGAAAACTTGATAAATCATCACTTGTGAAATGGTCACTTTTGACTACGCATTATTCACAATTTGGC